>NC_142928.1:200400112-200550112 GCF_046866305.1 Octopus bimaculoides
ATGCATGTGCCTGGTGTACCCTCATCAGACGGATAGTCATGATGGGTACAATGGGCTTCGTATATTTTACCCCAGTGTCACTTTGATAGCATGCACTGCTTTCTCACTCAATAATAATAATAATAATAATAAAACCATAGCATGAAGAGAAAATTCAATGGTCTTTAATTTGTTATTAATGATGGAAGCAGTTCAAATAACCTCACCACAGTCTTTCAACAATCTATCCTCATTAAGATATAGAGAATGTTACAAATGATTTTTGTCTAGCAGTTAAAAACATTCATACACACACATATAAAAATCAGATAAATTTCTAAATAAGGAGCATAACTTTGATGATCATGAATCCAATAATGACTCTCTCTCTCAAATGCCATGAATTCCAACGACCATAAATAGTTGACCTATTTACAAATCCAAGAACTACAGTTCAAGCTTTGGTTTGTCTGGAACTAGAACTGAAAATCAGCTCACATTGTGCTTTGGTGTTTGATTCCGGGCAAATTAAACATTTCAAAACAAAAAAATCATTCCTGCCTTCAATGAAAAACATTGAAATTATTATTTAAAAAAATTATCAGAACAATAAACAAAAGATGCAAGTGTTTTTAAAAAGTTCAAATTGTTTCTGAAATCAGTGAAATGGATGCAGAAAAAAAAACAAAAAAAAAACTTTAGTTTCATATTTCGGCAGAGTCAATAATTTTACCTGTATGCAGGAAGATGGTTAAAATAAGGCTAGATGATCATGCAGAATAAGAAATAAGTACAATTCTTCTCTCAAATAATACCATTCATAGATGTGGTTTTGAAATTTTCTAATGAGGAAAATATAGGTGAATTTTGAAGAGTGAAATTTTATTTTGTAAGTTGGTGAGTCAATAGATATTATTAATAAAGTACAACTTTGGTTTTTACATTTATGTATTTGTTTTGCAAGATTCTTGATGTGAAATCATGTGCTGAAACATTTTTCATTATACTTGGGGTTGGTCATATTTTTTTCCAGTTAAACATCCACACTATTTATTTGATCTTCTCTTTAGCCTTATTATTATTATTATTATTATTATTATTATTAGTTTATTTGTTAGAGCTCTTTCCATCACACATTCTGTGACTTCTTCAGTCACTTTCTGTTCTCCATGTCTCCTCTTCTCATCCTGTCCATTCCATCTTGGGGAATTCCACTAAATAGACAGGATAAGACCAGAGAGAGAAGAGGAGACATGAAGAAGAAGAAAGATAGTCATTGAAGAAGTCACAGAATGTGTGATAAAAGAACTCAGACAATTAACAACAATAATAATAAAGCTAAAGTGAAGATCAAATAAAGAATGTGTGAGTTTACTGGCAAAATGACCCTCCCCAAATATAACAATAAACCTTGCCTTATTTTATTGATAAACATCAACTGTTAAATCAGTTTGTTTTTGTTGTGGCAAAAAATATAAGATCATTTCATATTTGAATGTCCTTGAAAATAAAAATAAGAGGAGGGGTGGAATTATTGTGGAAGTTGGTGTTAAAAAAAAAAAAAGCAGTTATCAAAACAGAGAAAGAGGTTTCATGATTTCTTTCTAGGCGTCCTTTATTAAGTTGAAATCATTGTGTTTGTTGTTGTGTGTTAACTTTGTCATGTGGGCCAGAAATTTGACAACCACTAATCTGTGGAGAGAAAGAGTGTGTGTGTGTATGAAAAGATTGCCCTCAATTGAAACTATAGGCGTTGAACCATCAAATATGGGTCCAAAAACACCCTTTAAATTCTGCCACCATGTCTGTTTCATTTGCCTCAGTTGAGATTGGTATGTATTTCTGGCCTTTTAAAACTTTTTGCATTTTGTGGCATCATTTTTATTTGACATCCATTGACAATGGCACTTGTGCATGTTGTCCAAAAGAGGAAAGATGTTTGGATCATTTGAGTCAAATCAATCTTTGTGCTTCCTCTTAACATGCCTGAGTGTTTCACAAGATAAATACAGCATTTTTAAAAGCAGACCATGCTGGTTCAATACCTGTGTTGTCTGAGATGCTGGCAAGTTTGTCGTCACAGTTTGTTTGAAGTGAGTATAAACTGTCATTGTTCCTCAGCTTTGTCACATCCACTTTTCCAGTTGGTCAGGTGCGATTGCTATGAATAGGACTGCAGATAGTAAAATTCACCTTTGATTGTATCAGTCTATGGTCAGACCAACACTGCCCAATGGAGAAAGAAGGTGTTACTTGGACAACTCCTCTCACGAAAGACCTCACAATTATGTAATCAATGAGGTGATAATGGTTTGATGGAGGATGCTTCCAGGCAGTTTTGTGGTGGTTGGGGAGTTGGAAAATAGTAGTGGTAACGAAAAGTCCATTACTCACCACAAAGTGATAGCAACGGATAGCCGTCTGAGTATACCTTACCAACCGCATGCTTCCCTATTACATCACCCCACACAGATGATGTATTACAACCTACGCATGCATTGAAATCACAGAAGTTTATCATGGATGAAGATAACAGGCAGAGATTTAAGAAGTTTCACCAAGTTGTTCCAAATAGCAATCCACCTCTTTCTTTACTTCCTGAGGCTTACCCATCCACAAAAAAGTGTGTCCATCATCAAACTCCTGTAGCTGACCACAGTCCACTAATCTACTTTCTGAAAGAGAGACACAGGCAACCAAAGAGGTCCTATGTTCTGTTTTTCTTGCTATCTTGAAGAGTTCTCACATTCCAAAATGCAATGAAAAGATTTTTTTATTTTCGATTTGCTTAATCTTCTGGTGCAGTTTTGGATGCTCAGTCATTTGCACCAAATGACAAGGAACAATGTAAGTAAGCAATTTTTAGGTTGCATTTTCTTGGCCCCCTCCTACATAGGAGGGGGGCAGTGCCATCCTAAAAAGGGCTGCTTTGTTGTGAAAGGAGGACACAAATTACACAGTTACTCACAAATATTGTGTTGAGTGGCCGCCTACCTTTCATCACCGAAGTGCAAAGTTCAAGCTAAGAACTTCCAGTGACATCCTTCACCTGTTCCATCGCTATTTTTTCATTGTCATAGGATTTTTAGAACACAACATATTGGTGGCATTTGCTAATGGTGTCTTACTGAACTACTCACACATCAACATTTAATGTCCACTTTCTGTGCTGGCATGGGTTGGACAGTTTGACTGAGGACTGGCGAGCCAGTCTATGATGTATATTCAAATTGTATAATAACAACATTGGATGAAAAATACTGCAGAATCAACATCATCAACTTATTAACATCTACCTTTTCTTTTTAGGTTTATTTCAACAGATTTTCCATAGAATTCAGAGCCAGCACTTAAAGTCATGGAGTTTCATATACGAATATGTTGTCACTTTCCAAGCTGGCTCTGAATTCTACGGAAAATCTGTTGAGATAAATTTAAAAACTGAGACCATTGCACTGCTAAAACAAAAGTAAAACACGATATAGACTTGGTAGTGTATTATGGTTGCAAAACAAAAGACTGTGTCCTTGTTAGCAATTAATATCCACCTTTTCTATGCTTCCATGGATGGGAACTGAATAAAAAAAGAATCAAGATTGAATAATTTATGGAAGAAAAATATTTAAAAATTTGAGATATGATTTTGTGGATTAGAGCGAAATTTGTTTGAAGCCAAATGATGAAAATAGTGAAAAGAAAGGAAGTTTGCAGAAGAAAATGAAAGTGTTGGCATTCGTTGTAGAGAGAATTGAATGCAAATACAAAAAGATTTGAAAATGTTAGAGAAATATTTTTGTGATGAAGAAATTAAGCGAACTGTGGTTAGAAGAAGCAATATGTTAGTGAAAGAATGAGATCATTACATGCATTAAATTGTATCATTTCATAGACATTCTCATTTGATGAAGAAGTTAAAAAGACAAGAGAGACATTTGACATAACGGCTGTATGGTGAAGGTACTGAGCTGCTAACTATGTCATCATCATCATCATTATTATTACAAGAACTATGCAGTTATTGCAATGTGTCACTGGCAAATAGCCAACTTTGCCACAGCCTGTTGGACTGACAAACAAGTTCCACCATTGTTTTAATGACTACTAGAAAGAACCAAAATTTTCTCATGCTAAGAAAAATTGCTTCAACAATATACAAATAACTAAACAGAAAAGGAAATCCACCCCTAATGATTGCGAGCAAAGAGATACAGTTGTAGAAGTACACATTTAATTAACAAGGGGACAGCTTCTACGTATTACTAAACAGTTTGACCAACAGTATTTTCTTTATTATTCTTAAGTTATACTGAAGTGTGTGTGTGTGTGTGTGTGTGTGTGTGTGTGTGCATAAACATAGATTCTTACTTTTACTGTTTTGCTAGTTTTAGTTGTCTACAGCCATGCTGGAGCACTGCCTTTAACGGCCACCAATACTGAACATAAAGACTCTTAACTTAATGGAGGAAAGTACTTTAACTTCTCCCTCCTCACACACACACAAACAAACACTTAACATACACTTGGATATAATGACAGACGTCGGGTTACAGCACAGTTTCCACCAACCAAATTTCAGACAGAAAGAATAATTAACATCGGTGTTTAACGATTGTCTGAATAAGCTCTGAGTTGTCTTTATTTCAACCATCCATGAATTGTTAACCATTTGCCAGTATGTATTGAATCTCTTCAATACCAGATACCAAGCAGGGAAACTCTGAAATGACTGCAACAATTCGCTTTCTCCAAAACAAACTGCATTCAAAATGCCTTTTCACAGGTCAAATATGTCCGAAGACATATTTGAACTGATCTTAAGTTCTTTCTCCATTCCGTATTTATTAATTGTGCTGAAGAACTTTGAGAGCAACCCTGACACCTGAGAAACATAAGCACAAGATTGTCCTGCCTGGTGAAGCTGCACTGACAGAGGTGTCACCTCCCATAGACAAAACAGGGTTGCAGAGGCACACAGAAAACCTGCACAAGTCAAAAGCTAATTCCTTGCCTTCAGTTCCAGCAGTCCACCAGTGCCCAACTTGTGACAGAGCATACAACAGACTGACCAGCCACACCATATCCCATTGTCCTCTACCATGCAATATTCTTGGTCATCATCAACAATGACAGATGAACTGACATTTGGCCTGTGTATAAACAGCCTCCCTCATCTGATAAACCTGTTACAACCTTTGCAATGACGAAACCTTCATCACTCACTGTTGACGTTTTCATTGATAGAAACGATATGTAATCCATAGACAGAGCATTGTAAGGGATATATACCTGGCTTCTGTGAAACTAGACGTTGCTTTTCAATGTCACTCAATTTTAGCTAATATAATTGTTTTTTCGCACTTTTTTCAGCATACAACAGTGGCACCATGTTAAGTAGATTCAGTAAAATTGACTGTAGCAGAAGCAACAGCAGCAGATATTGGTAGGTGGCACCAATGTTTCTTAGATATATCTCAACACCAGCAGATCTCAAATTGGTTCTACCTGAATTTGATTAATGTTTACCACTGAGTTTGCACATCTTTTGGTGCTCATTATATATATATATATATATATATATATATATATATATATATATATATATATATATCCAATACAAAGAAAACAGGCTCCTCTATAAGGTTGGAAACATCCAATTTTTCACTGGTTTGATGGGTTAATATCCAATATAACAGAGAAAAACTTTTTCACAATTCAAATGGGTACATATTCAATATACAAAAATGAAAAGAAAATTTACAAGATTTACGAGTGACATATTTTAATTTATTAACATAATATATTATTATTATAATATAGAATAAATATTATAATCCTACAATTGTTTCAATTCAGACCCAATAATAAATTTATAAAAATACATGTTTATGGGTAAGAATCTCATCAGGGAAATGTTTGACAAAAATTACGTATGTAATTTTTGTCAAATAGTCACAGATGCAGAGATGGGGGTTTCAATTTAAGGCAGCAACTATTGTTTAAAGCTGTAGTCTATGTGTCACTTAGCTTTATATAAAAAGTTTTGTTTAGAATCATCAAAAAACTCCAAATAAATAACTAAATAAATATTTCCCTGATGAGACTCTTAACCATAAACATGAATTTTTATAAATTTATTATTGGGTCTGAATCGAAACAATTTTAGGATTATAATATTTACAATATAGTATATAAGAATAATAATATAATATGTTAATAAATTAAAATGTCAATCATAAATCTCCATTTCCTTTTCATTTATATACATATAATATATATATATATATATATATATATATATATATAATATACAAATATTAAAGGAAATAGAGAAATACAATTGACATATCAAAAATTCATTTACACTATAATATACTAGAAAAAGATATATTATATTATAATATATCCTTTTATAGTATATTATATTGTAGTGTAAATAAATCTTTAATATGTCAAATGTATTTCTCTATTTCCTTTAATATTTATATTTGGTAATTATACTGTCTTATGTGTGGTATTTAACTGAAGAACCAGTGAAAATTGAATGTTTTCCATCCCTCTGAAGGAAATGGATTTTTTCCTTGGTTTGATAGATATATATATATATATATATCATCATCATCATCATCATCATCGTTTAACATCCGCTTTCCATGCTAGCATGGGTTGGACGATTTGACTGAGGACTGGTGAAACCGGATGGCAACACCAGGCTCCAGTCTGATTATATATATATATATATATATATATATATATACATACTCATATATCCACCATTCTTAGCACTGTGTCCTCCTCACCCACATCGTCTCCCCTTCTCCATTACCATACATTTCTCATTCTCCCATGCACTTTCTTCTCTCTTCCTCCACCCTATTCTTGCAACCTACCTGACCACTCATCTCTCTCTTATCCTTCCTGTATCCTTATTACTATTCTACCACCCTCCACACCCCATCATCATTGGTCACCCTCAACCGTTTGTCCACCCCTCAACCCTACTCAATCTCTACAGTTGTCACCTACTCTTCCCTATGTCCCCTTTTAATCATCCACTCAATACTTGTTCATTATATTCCCTGCCTCACCCACTCCCCATCTCTTACTCTCCCCTATACTTGTGTAACCTTCACCTACCAAACTCTTTGTTCTTTCCCTCACCCCCACTCTGTTCACTTCTACTCATTTTTGTACTTTGAAGAGCCACACAGATGCCTTATCTCCTCACTCACTCTCTCTTCTAAAATCTCAGTAGCAATGTGGCCCCTCTGTTCTGCTCAGGCCCTATCTCTCAAATTTATGCTCCTTATCTCCTAGCATAAAGCAGCCTCTCTTGAAATACATGGTAACCTCACTCAGATCAGTGATTCTCAATAACTTAGTGGGTGCATTTACCTCCTGGCAGTCAAATCGAATACCTGGAAATGGAATAATTCCATAGTCTGCAGTTCTGGAAGAAAGTCACAGATTCCCACCAACAGGTTATCAAGCAACTTTTCAATATGTTTCTTCCCCATCTCATCACATCTCTATGTGATGCCAGTTTCTTTAATAACAACAGAGATAACAAGGAATCATGTGCAAGCCAATGGCGCCAGTAGCTTTGTCCTCAACAGTTCTTCCAAACTGGTTGACTCAATAAATCTATAGAATTCCCACTGATAATGGAAATGGTTTTTGCGTTTGATCTTGTGAAAAGATAAAAAAAACAAATTCATTTAAAGCCGTTTTACTCTATATTTTGTGATTTTGTTTATTTTTATTGTTATATATTTTATATATTTCTTTGATAAATATATTTTATTTTCTTTTGTTATTTACATTCGTGATGCATGTTTTTTTTCTTTTTTCTTTATGAAAGTTTATTTTTGTGCAAAACCTTAATAATATTTTCCTTCTGCACCTCACTGCAGCGATGCATTAAATTGAAAAAATACATGATGCTAAGGAGTGGAGTATCAATGATAGAAGAAAGTTTGAGAATCACAAACGTAGAGATGAGGGTTTCAATTTCAGACGGCAATTATTGTCTAAAGCTGCAGTGAATATGTCATTTAGCTTTATGTAAGAAGTTTTGTTTAGAATCAACAAAAAACTCCAAATAAATAACTAAATAAATATAAGAAAATGTAAATAAACATAAAAAGTAATAAAACATACCCTGATAATTTTTTAATTTAAATTAAATTTCAAAATCTGGTTAATTTCTGGTTATTTCATATTTTGATGGCAAGGAATGTGTTCTGCAATATTTTACTAAAACCCAGGTATGTATAATGCACACACACACATATTCATATATAAATATATATATTCATCTATTTGTTTTATGTCCATTTTATTTCCCATGCTTGCATGAGTTTCCTGAATATATTACCGAGGTATTATTTTACAGCAGAATGCCTCTCAAATAAAGATCTCGCATTTCACAAGCCTTCAATGGTGTGAAGCAAGTAGACAATTTGCTGAAAGAAACGACAGCGACAACACTGTTCATAGCTTCTAACTTTCATAGAAGGCAAACAAACACATAGACATGAGGGGGTTTCTTTCTGTTTCTGTTTACCAAATTCACTCACAAGGTTTTGTTTGGCTTAGGGCTATAGCAGAAGACACTTGCCCAGTGTAGATATGTAAATGTGTATAAGAGTTGTTGTCCCAAAAGTAATGCAAAATTGAGCACAACTTTTTATTAATTGACACAAGTTGTTCAAGTTTCACATTTTAGTAGAGTAATTCTTCCTTGATAGATACTCTTTTTCTTGTTCTTTTCCATTGCAGGGAAATAATGGATTCCAAGCAGAAGTGACATGCTATCATCGAGTTTTTGAGGGGTACAAACAGTGAGACATTCACAGAAGACTACAGGTTGTTTATGGAGATGATGCTGTTGACTAGAGCAATGTGCAGGGATGGATGAAGAAGTTTAAAGAAGAGAAAACCAGTTCTGAAGGCAAACCATAGAGGGAAACAATCAAACTGATATGAAGTGCCACCATGTGGACAAACTGATTTGCACAGACAAATCACAATCGGTAAGCTTGCAGCCCAACTTGATTCTGGTTACAGACTTTACAGAAGATGGTGGAAGTCTTTGAATATTAGAAAGTGTGCTCAATGTGGGTACTTTGGTAGTTGATACCGGATTTGAAGGGGAGAAGAGCACAAGTGGAATCTAATCTGTTGGAAACAAATGAAACTGATAAAGGCAATTTTTTGTCTGATCACGTGACAAAGGTTGATACATGGCCATATCTTTATGATGCAGAAACAAAGGTTCAGTTAATGGAATGGCATCACAAACCTTGTCTAAGGCTTGAGAAGTTGAAGAGCCAACACTCATCATAGAAAGTCATGGTCACCTGTTTTGGGGGATGACAAGGGCATCATTTTGCTTGATTTTTCTGGAACATGGCTGTGCACTAAGACAATAAACAAAAACTTAGAGAAGCGATAGAAAAAAACAATCCAGTTCCACCTTGAGAATGTGCAGCCAAACACATCTCTGGCAATGAATGAGACCAAAGTATGTTAGCCCTTGGCACTCCATTCCCTTGACCAGTCTACTCTACAACCTCTACCTGCTTGGCCTGATGAAGGTCAATCTTTAGGGACAGTAATTTGGTGACCGAGATAAGAGTGGTTTTGAAGAAAAAGGTACAAAAGTATAACACTGAATTAAAAAAAAAAAAGATTCAGGAGCTGAGTTTAATAAAAGAATTAATTTCTCTCTTGTGATGGAGACCGTGTGTGTGTGCATAATACTTTACTATATATGTAAGTGTTAGTCTACAAATGTGTGCAACTTGAACAACCTATGTCGGTTAATAAAAAAGTGTTGCTCCCTTTTACATTACTTTTGGTATAACCTGAGTGTGTGTGCACATGCATGCATGTGTGTGTGAGTGTGTGCGCACATATGTGCATGTGCCTGTGTGTATATGCATGTATATTATAAGGATCTATCGTTTGCCATGATAGATCACTAGCCACTATACCTTTTTCTATTTTCTCTCCCTGTTTATTTTTGTGTTCCTTTCTGTTGAAGTGCGTAGGCTCGAAATGTAAAAGACTTTCTCACTTCCCAAGTGTTAAACTAATACATCTGTTTGTTGTTTACACACCTGTCTTTGTCTTTTGTAAATTCTCACTATATATATATATATATATATATATATATATATATATATTCGCCTGTCTACCCAACTCTTACAGTGAGGGTGAAAGAAGTTCTGCCTATTAGATGCCATTGTGTTAAGGTTTACAGCTAATAAACTTGATAGAATCTACCCCTATCTCCTGCTCAATTTTTCTCATAAAGACTAAATCCTGGAAAATACTTTTTATGTTTGTTGTCAGTGATGATCCTCCACTGGCCTCTATCAAAGAAGGGATTAGAGTTAAGAGATTAATGCAATTAGTAGTGATTGAGGTTTAAAAAAATTACCAGATTCCTTGAATTCTCCATCAACATTTGAACCTAATAGACATAACAATAACATTAATAATAATAATAATAGTAATAATAATAATAATAACAACAACAACAACAACGATAAATACAAAACATTAAAGACAATGTAAGAGGCAACAAATGAATTTTAAGAAACTGTTGTTTTATCACCATCATTTCTTTAAATTAAGAACTGTGGGTATGCTATACAATTGCCTAGGGGACTCACACTTCCAGGGGCTTGATTTTGATCTATGTATATTGTAGGTTGCTGTCAATAAATAAACACTACAGGGCTCAGTGAACTGATTTGCTTGGGGAATGGAGGGTTATAAAGCTGCTAAAAGATGGCTCTGCTGTAGAGTTTCAAGAGAAGTAATTAATTAAAAACATGCATCTAAGAAATAACTAATTAAACATGCATCTAAGGTGACAAGAGCTGAACAAGACAAAGTAAATATTCACTGATATGAAACCTGTTACTTTCCTTGTTTAACCCTGACCCCAGTGGAACTGTGATCCCACATGTTTCAGCAATGACATAATCTTAAGTAACACTTTGTTGTCCATTGCATCCTGTCTTCTTCAAATGGGAGGCAATGATCTGAAGGAGATATTTGCTGCTGTTACTAGCATGCTGAGTGATTGCAGAGATGGTCCATTATTAGTCAGTATCTCTAAAACTGGAACTGGTTGCAGACAATTCTTGTTCACAATAATATTACCAGAGAAGAATTGCTTCAGCAGGAATAAAGTGAAAAACAAAAACAACATTCTCTCACTCTTTTATTTGTTTCAGTTATTTGACTGCAGCCATGCTGGAGCACTGCCTTTAGTCAAACAAATCGACCCCAAGACTTATTCTTTGTAAGCCTAGTACTTATTCTATCAGTCTCTTTTGCCAAGCCACTAAGTTACAGGGATGTAAACACACCAACATCGGCTATCAAGCGAGGGTGCGGTTAGGGTTATATATATATATATATATCATCATCATCATCATCATCATCACCATCATCGTTTAACGTCCGCTTTCCATGCTAGCATGGGTTGGACGATTTGACTGAGGACTGGTGCAACCGGATGGCTACACCAGGCTCCAATCTAATTTGGCAGAGTTTCTACAGCTGGATGCCCTTCCTAACGCCAACCACTCAGAGAGTGTAGTGGGTGCTTTTATGTGTCACCCGCATGAAAACGGCCACGCTCGAAATGGTGTCTTTTATGTGCCACCCGCACAAGAGCCAGTCCAGGGGCACTGGCAACGATCTCGCTCGAAAACCCTACAAGGCCAGTCAGGCGGTACTGGCAACGGTCACGTTCAGGATGTAACATCTTATGTGCCACCCGCACAAGAGCCAGTCCAGGGGCACTGGCAACAATCTCACTTGGCTTGCCGGATCTTCTCACGCACAGCACATTTCCAAAGGTCTCGGTCAGTAGTCATCGCCTCGGTGAGGCCCAATGTTCGAAGGTCTTGCCTCACCACCTCAGCCCAGGTCTTCCTGGGCCTACCTCTTCCACGGGTTCCCTCAACTGTTAGGGAGTGGCACTTTTTCACGCAGCTATCCTCATTCATTCTAACCACATGTCCAAACCAGCGCAATCGTCTCTCTTGCACACCACTACTGACGCTTCTTATGTTCAGCTTTTCTCTCAAGATACTTACACTCTGACGGGTATGCACATTTACATTACACATCCAGCGGAGCATACTGGCTTCATTCCTTGCGAGCTTACGCATGTCCTCAGCAGTCACAGCCCATGTTTCACTGCCATGTAGCATGGCTGTTCGTATACATGCGTCATACAGTCTGCCTTTTACCCTGAGTGAAAGTCCCTTTGTCGCCAGCAGAGGTAAGAGCTCTCTAAACTTGGCCCAGGCTATTCTTATTCTAGCAGTTACACTTTCAGCGCACCCACCCCCACTACTAACTTGGTCACCCAGATAGCGGAAGCTATCAACTACCTCTAGTTTTTCTCCCTGGAATGAGATAGAAGTTGTTTCCTGTTTGTTTACAGTGTTTATTGCACCTGAACATCTGCCACATACAAAGACTAACTTTGTAGTTAATCTGCCTTTGATATTGCTGCACCTCTTATGTGTCCATAGCTTGCACCGGGTACATCTTATAGAGTTACTACCTACTCCTTTACTGCATACTGAGCAGGGCCATCTACCTGAAGGGGTTTGTGTTTTATCTACCTTCCTACTTATTAGGATTTTGGTTTTTGCTAGGTTGACTCTAAGGCCCTTCGATTCTAGTCCTTGCTTCCACACCTTAAACTTCTCCTCTAGTTCTGATAGTGACTGCGCAATTAGTGCAAGGTCATCAGCATAGAGGAGCTCCCAGGGGCAACCTGTCTTGAATTCCTCTGTGATCGCCTGGAGGACTATGATATATATATATATATATATATATATATATATATATATATATATATATATATATACATATACACGACGGGCTTCTTTCAGTTTCCATCTACCAAATCTACTCACAAGGCTTTGGTTGGCCTGGGGCTATAGTAGAAGACACTTGCCCAAGGTGCCATGCAGTGGGACTGAACCTGGAACCATGTGGTTGGTAAGCAAGCTACTTACCACACAGCCACTCCTGTGCCTACAAAACAATATTAATATAAAATTTTGGGAAATACAAGAGGACAAAGACCTAATTATTTCATTTATTATCTAATTATAACAGAAATGGAGATATTTTGATATTGAAACTCACTGTGAAAGAAGCTGCATTTGTAATTAAAAACTGTTCATTTAAAGCTTCATTAAGAACCAAAAAATTATATCTATTCCAACGAGAAAATTAAAAACTTCATGCGATTGACTCAATCAGAAATATTGTATCAGGTGTGAACTGATAGCAATTTCTCATTTTGTCGCTTGCACCCTTACCAAGAATTTACCTGTGTGAATTCTTCAAAAAACACTTGCTTTCAACTGAATAAACATAAGTGATATATTGATTGTAAATGCAGATCTAATGTAAAAACTTTCATGAGACGGGGGGGGGGGGGGGGGGGGCTCAACTTTTAACGTGTGTTAAAACAATTTGTGCCAATTTCACTGCCATAATAATTCCACTACAGTAATCATGCTGGCATTTATTCAAAGTGGAAATTTTGGGCCAATTTTGGCAAATGTGAAGAGCAGGAGTAATGTGCAAATGGAACACTGTGTTTACAAAGAGAAAGAATGAAAAAAGCAACGGAGACCAAAAGTTACCTTTTGTATATATCGATATATTATCAATACCATGATCTTCTTCTTTCATAAAGTTAAAAAAATCTCCCACAGTATGTGATATTGGTTTTAAAACAAATTCACACGTCTCTTGACGGGAAGGTAAAGGCACTGAAAATACAGGTAAGCCGTCTCTATACCGCAAACTTGCATCTGGAAAAAACAGAGAAAGATTTGTTAAATAGTAATATATTGCAGCTGGTTTCTTTTTAGACAAAAAACCTAAAACCATTTACTTCATTTTCCCTCCAGATCTCACTTCCCTTTGCAAAGAAGATACATTTCTGATTGATTCACTGATGAAGTATTTCAATATTTTTATTGGCATTAGCAATCAATTTCTTGATAAAAATTAATAAAATAGCAAGTTGATGAAAACCTGCAGAAAATGGTTTGAAAGTTTTTCAAATATTTTATTAAATAACAAATATGCATAAAGAAGCAATAATCATATATTTTGAAAATGCAGACATTTTTGTTAACTTTTTTTGTTATTAAATTTCTGTTGAAATACACAACTTCTGTTTCTATCTGAAAATAACGAGGAATTTAGTAAAATATCTTTGCCATTAGTAACTGGTGTATGGAAGAAATCCACATGATAACTTAATGAACGGTTTTGATTTTGATTTCTCTGAAACAGAAAGTTTCTATCATAGAACTAGGAGAGTCTCAGGTGAGTTAGTATTATAAGGAATAGTTTTAATACATAAAACTACCAAGAATATATTTGAAAAGGGTTATTCTGTGAAATCTAAACAATAAAACCTTTTGCTTTCTTTAAAATGGAGTTCTCAAGTAGAAGAGAAAAAAAATGACATTCATTAAAGTTTTGTAGCAATAATTTTTGACAAGAAGCCTAACCTTGTCACTGAACAAACAAGTACCAGACCACAGAGCAAAGAATGAACCGAATACTATGTCTAAACAAAATAACATTCCAATAACAAATTTGAAATATGTTCCAACTCACCATTTACCATTTACTATTGATATTTCTAACTGAACACTGTAACCTAAGAACTATTTTCTATTTCATAGAAAGCAACCAGTCAATAATCTCCATTTTATAGAGAGAGAAACAAAAATACATTAAAAAAAAATGTTTTTGTAATCTTAACTTGTCATTCTTTGATATTTTAGTCAATTCCTTTTGTTACTAAAGGACAAAGTTCATGGTTTTAGCAGTCAATAACATTGAAATTATAGACATGGTTCTGGAAGACTTATCAATATGCAGAAGTCTTGAGATAAAACTGTTTTGATTGAAATTAATTGCTCTAAAATTTAATCCTCAATTGCAAGTTAGCAGTTTTATGTAATTAAAAGGTTGACATATTTAAACATTTATAACCAATTTTAAAATTGGTATGATTAATCTGATGTCATACAAACTGGAACATTATGCAATAAAAACAAAAGAAAAAAAATCAGCCATTTTGAGAATAAATCAACTGATTTTAGTTCAATATTTTGCATAGGAAAACAGAGGCAGCTGAAAGATTGTACCTGAAGGTATATCTGCAGCCAATCAACAAGGAGAAAGTGAAATACACAGCAGCAGCAGCAACAAATAAACAGAGGGTAACACTGAAATGTTTGCAACAGTATTACATAAAACTCATCCTTTTCAATGCAGAAAACAGTTACAAACACCCATGTTTCTTCAGATGACAACACTGGAGATGTTTATCTCCATCTATGGAGTAGGTCTTCCTAAATTAGAGTTCTAGTAATTTTAAGCAGGTCTCTACTAATACAGGCTATCCATGAATTACTGTTACAATTTGAAAAATTCAGAAAAAGAAAGGAAAAAAGATAACTCAGCAAAATTTATAGGCAAACAAAGTCATCATCATCGATTAACGTCCGCTTTCCATGCAAGCATGGGTTGGACGATTTGACTGAGACTGGTGAACCAGATGGCTACACCAGGTTCCATTATTAGAAATATCAAAAACCCTTGCACGTAGGCTCCATTGCTCTCACACACAACCGGCAGAGTTAGCCTTAGATTTCTGTTTCTGAATTTTTCAAATCGTAAATGTAATTTATGGTCATACTAAGAAAACTGAATGAGCTTCTTCCCATAGAATTCTAGAGTCAGAGGCCTTTCCTAATGCCAACCATCTCTATTAAATAAAATTCTTTATTCCACTAACTCTTTCATATGTCAAACTGCTGAACAACAAACGTAGCTGTGTAGAAAGAAATGAATCTGGGCACAAACGCACCACCACCACCACTTTAATGCATACTTTTCCATGCCAACACAGGTCAGACAAGACTTTATTAGGAGAGAATTTTCTAAAGCTGGGTGGTCATTTTGTTGCCAACCCTCAACTGTTTCTAAGCAAATATTTCCTCTCATCTCTCAAACAACAACTTGGCCATGCTTTCATGGATGATTGTAAATAAACAACACTATTTGTCATTTGTATGAACTTTAATAAGTCATTTAGAACCAGTGGTCACCTACCAAGACAGGGGGACTATGCACGCACTATGATAAGGAGATTAGAACAACAGCATCCGTGAAGAGGAAATCAACTCCAAACTATGTGAAATTTTGAACCACACAGCTAATAGATACAGCCATCCATACAGACATTTCTCTGCCTGTTTGTCTAGATATTTAAAACAGTTTGATTCAGCTCCAAGCAACAAAGTTTTGCAGGCCTCTACTAGAAGCTTGTCTCTTTCAGGCATTAGATTATCAAAATAAACACATGAACGGTCGAATTAGTCATCTGGCATCATCATGTCCTGTTTGCAAGAAGTTCTAATTGTTATTCCTTTCCTTGGTCATCTGGGTAAATATAACATCTCATGTTACTCAAGACTTTTTACATTTATTGGGTACGAGTCAATCCCTTCCTATGCTGGTATCACAGTGGAACTGCCTGCACACACTTGATCGGTGAGCAAGGATGTTGGCAGTGAATTGACACCAGTACTTGCTTTTTTTTTCTTGATCTGGTAATTATTTAATCATTCTCTTTTGTCAAATCACTAAGTTAGAGGGATGCAAACAAACCAATACTGGTTAAGTGGTGGGGCGGGGGACAAACAGGCACAAAGCACACACACATTGATATATATATGTATGTATATATATATATATATATATATATATATATATATATATATATATATATACCGTAAAAGCCCATGTAATTTGCACACCTGTGTAATTTACGCAGGTGATTTTCACGATAAAATTTTGTTAAAAATTTGTTAAAAAAAAGCTTCTACTCATGTAAAATTTGCACCTAAAAGTTTTCAGAATTGCTGATAGAGCCAAGGGGAAAAAGGTTTTCAATTTAGTTGTATTTAACATAATTTCACTTACTTATGATTAGATTTTATTAAATTTTCATTAAGTAAAAATAATTACTGTTTAACAGGTATCACATTGAAAGCTATTAAATTACAAAGTGTTTGTCTTGTTTATAGTAAACTTTATTTTACATTTCTTGCCCACAAGAGATTTTAGCATACTGCTGTACGTCTTCTCAAATCACAATCACAGGGAAAGTTGTTAATAAGAATTATTAATAAGATAAATATGCACAGGTATTGCAAATTAAGTTTAATTACTAATAAACATCAGCTTGGATGACGCTTTACTCAACCGACTGAGGAAGGTGACCGATCAAACTGATTATGTAAACAGAATCCTTTTCTGCCCACTCTTGATGGAACCTTCAATACGGAATATCGAAATTTGAATCCCTTTCACACGTATAAAATGTCAATCAAACTTAAAGATTTGTCATTACTGTTATTGTCAGTATGGGCAGAACTTATGAATTGTTTACTGCGAAGGAGAAATTAAATATGTGCTCCATTGTGATAGGTAGAAACTCCAACCACTGTAAAATATGGCCTGGACTGTGTTTACCAGCGTAAACGTCAGACTTCAAAAACCAGTTAACCATTTAATGATTTCAGTAAATTTATACAGAAAAAGTAAGCATTATACCATTCAGCATAAATAAAAGTCAACTTCATTATGCATATTTAAGCCATTATTTTTTCTGTAAAAACCTATTCTGACATTAAATGAGTCAACTTCCAGTACAAATTTTTACGTTTTGTACATTTTTTCAAAAAAAAAAAAAATATTTCAAAAGAATTCTGGAAACGATCTACTCATGTAATTTATGCACCCAATAAAGTTTATTTTTATTTCTGCAAAAAAAGTGCATAAATTACATAGGTTTTAATGGTATATACATGTATGCATGTATGTATATATATATATATTTCGTTTTTGTATTTGGCTTGCAAGATTCTTTATGTGAATTCGTGTGTTGAAGCATATTTTATTGTGTCTAGGGAGAGTCATTCTGTTTTAATTACATGAAACGCATAGCTTCGAAATATGTTCACAAGAACTCAGCTTTGTCACACAACATGAAAATCAACATTTACTGATAGCAGACCCAGTTAGGATAATGAACAACGTGTCCCCATTATGTGAACCCTATGAAACAAAGAAGCGCATACAGAACTTCATTCATCGAATGCAGTTCTCTGGATATGATCTGAAAGATAGGGTTCAAGTATACAGGGGTGCTAGAAAGAAGTTAGATAACATTATAAGTAATGAAACCAGTAGTACCTGCCCGAGATATAGAAGTAAAAACTGGAATAGGATACAAAGAGTTTGTGACAAAGCAAACAGAGGGAACACGTGGTACAAGACCGACAACTGTCAAGGAGTAATGTTTGTAGAGGCCACAGCCCATGGAGAACCAGCCCGAAGATTTAGGAAAACTCTGAAGGAGGCTAAACTCAACATTAAGACCATTGAAAAGCCAGATCACAACCATGAGAATACCACATGCATCAATGATAACTGCATGGGATGTAAGATTAACCCTGGCATTAACTGTAGAACTAGAAATGTAGTCTACAGCATAAGGTGCACAGAGGGGGTTTGTAAAGATAAGAATCTAATATACAAAGGTGAGACATCTAGAAGCATTGCAGAGAGATTGCACAAACATTTGAGACAATATGACAACAAAAAACAATCCTCCGTACTCTACCAACATGCCAAAGATCAACACAGAGGCACACTGGGTCAACTTGACATCTGCATTTTATCCAAGGACCCAAGACTCAGACAAGTACAAGAGTATGTCCTCATTAATGAAACATCTTCAGAACTAAATAGGAAATATACAAAGATGTCATATCCCAATACCCACAGTTTATATAGTCAAAGAAAGCCATACACAGACACACACAAGGAGACAGAGTTACACACACACAAATACATACAGACACACACATGAATGCAAACATGAATACACAAGCACATGGATATGCAGAATACATACATACGTGTACACATACATACGTGTACACTCATACATATATATATATGCATACACATGCATACATACATAGTTTACGAGCATGTACACACGTGCACAAACAAACAAACAAACAAACAAAAAGAATGCAGTTCCGATAATGGACAGAGTCAACAACTATTGAAAAGGTTGCAAGACGCAATGAAAATTTTAGTAAAAATAAAGAAGTAAATGAGTGGAAATCTGACCGGTGAGTGTGTTAAATTAATAAGGCACTAAAAGAGAATGACTCTCCCCAGACACAACAGAATATGTTTGTGTGTGTGTGTGTGTGTGTATCATCATCATCGTTTAACGTCCGCTTTCCATGCTAGCATGGGTTGGACAATTTGACTGAGGACTGGTGAAACCAGATGGCTACACCAGGCTCCAATCTGATCTGGCAGAGTTTCTACAGCTGGATGCCCTTCCTAATGCCAACCACTCAGAGAGTGTAGTGGGTGCTTTTACGTGTCACCCACACGGAGGCCAGACAGGCAGTACTGGCAACGGCCACGCTATATATATATATATATATATATACATATATGGCAGGCTTCTTTCAGTTTCCACCATGCATTGGTACTGAACCTGGAACCATATGGTTGGGAAGCAAGCTTTTTACCACACAGCCATGCCTGCATTATCTCAATGCTTCTAACAGGGAAACTATATTTCTTTCCTCAATTTCTGAGCTAACTTAAAATAATAAAAGTGATGATCAGACAACTTTTATCTTTTGTCTTTATTATTTTAAGTGTTTATTAACAATGTGCAATAAGAATTGGGACAATGAAATTAGTGAATGTTTCGAGGAAATAAAACCACCAAAGAAGAAGTTAATAGTTTAATCGATGTGGGCAGCACCACTTAATGGTTTACTTCAGAAATTAAATGGGGGAAAAAACAAAAGAATTTCTAGTTATCTGTGGTATATTTTGGTAAATAAAGCAAAACTGAATCAATAACATCATTTTACGAATAATGAATAATGATGATGATTTTTTTCTTTATTCGCCACCAAAAGTTTATATAAAAGATTGGGGATGGCATAGGACAACACAACACAAAAGGAGTGGAATTTAATTGTGTGAAAGGGTTTCGCATAGGGCCAGCGTTTTTTTTAGGGGGAAGAACAATCAGTTACACTGACAAAGTATATGACTGGTACTTATTATAGTGGAATTTCAACTCAAAACATAGAAAGGAAAAAATGCCACTAAGCATTTTATTTGACATCCTTACAATTCCGCTAGATCACAGCAATAATGATAATAATAATAATAAAAATAATAATAATAATTGACTGGATGGAATAAAATCCAGGCAGTTAATATGTGAGTGATAGCATCATTTTGGTATGGAGTGGAAATTATAAAATGGCAAAAGAGAGAAATGAAGAAAATGGCTACCAAGACCAGAAAACTGTTGACAGTACACAGAGCCTTCCACCCCTAAGAGTGACACTGATAGGCTGTACTTGTCCAGAAGAAAGGGTGAAAGAGGTTTGATCAGCTGACAGGACTGTATCGAAGCAGAGGCAAACAGCTTAGGGTGGAATATAAAAAAAATGCCATGGAACCACTGTTGATTTGATATTACACGAAAAAGAGAGGTGTCATCAAAACTGAAATTTGTGTAAGTAAAGAAAACTTTAAACAAGAAATTAACAAAGAAAACAAAAAAAGGAAAAGTATGGAAGGAAAAAAATGTACGGTCAGTTTGCAAGAGATGTGAACGCCAAGACAGATACAGAGGACCAGTGACTATGGATGAGGAGGATTGACCTGAAGAGAGACAGAAGCATTCATATGCGCAGTTCAAGAACTAACATTAAGGGCCAACTATGTGAAGTGCAGAATAGACAACACTACCAATAGCAGCAAATGCAGAATCTGTGGTGAGAGGGGTGAAACGGTATGGCACGTCATTAGCAAATGCCCTTAATTGGCACAACATGAATACAAATGGTGCCATGACAATGTGGTAAGAATGATCCATTGGGAGCTCTGTAGAAATCACGGCCTACGAAGAGCAAAGATGTGGTATGAAAAAACTCCAGGAGGAGTCACCGAGAATGAGAATTGCAAAATCCTGTGAGATGTAACGATCCAGTGTGATCACCTGACCAGACATCGGAAACCGGACATTGTTGTGGTAAATAAAAATGAAAGAACGTGTATGATAACCGACATAGCATGCACCAGTGACAACAGGATCAATGTGAAAGAAGAAGAAATAAACAACTATGACGATCTGAAGTGGGAAATACGAAGGTTGTGGTCAAAGAAGAGTGTAGACGTGATACCAATAGTAATTGGTGCAGTTGGAAGTATCAGCATTCAACTACCAACATGGCTGGAAAAGATTGGTGCAAGTGCGAAGGTAGAACACTCACAAAAATCAACATTGCTTGGAACTGCAAGAATTCTTTGCAGGGCTCTTGAAGCATGACCAGTAAAACAAATATCACCTTAGTCACTTGGCTGGGGACAGCTGACCCCCTTTCCATCCATACCAAGCAAAATAAGCTGTGAGTTTTCATATAACAATAATAATAACGATTTCATTTATTTTCCACAAGAGTGAAGGACCAGGAAGAAATACAAATGATTAAAAAAATAGATAAATAAAAAAAATCAAAATAAAAGTATACACTAGAAAAGAAGGGACATATGCATAGCATACAAAAGCAAAAATAGAAGGTGGGGAGGGTGATGGAGATGTGACCCTCCTGATACAGGAACACCTCTAGGGATAATCGAGGAACCCCACTGTCTGAGATGTCCCTGAAACCCTATGAGCAAGTGTCCTCTCCGACTCACAGGTCTGCACTGAGAAAGGTACCATCCACTCTTGCCATTTTTGCAACTTCCATCCATCTTTTGATAAACTCCCTCGAGGACAGCACTTCACTCTCCACTCTCAATTTCCTTTTCAAGTGAAACTTGAAAAGTGAATGAGAGCTCAGAGAAATAAAATAATGACAACAATAATAATTATAATAATAATAATTGGAATAAATGGAAACTGTAAGCAAAGATATAGAGAAATGGTTGAAGGAGATTGGAATAGAATGTTCTTTAGAGTTTCAGCAGAAAGTTTGCCACTTAGGGACAGGATTGATTATGAGGAGGGTGTTAAACACTTGAAAGACTATTGAAAGAGTGTGGATAGCTAAGGTTACCTAGGTAGCAACCTGCTATCCACATAAATCCTGCCAGGAATAAGAATGAACCAGAGTCAAATCAATAATAATAATAATAAGTAGCAGAGGCTGTGACAGAAAATGAGAAAAATGAAATGTTGTGGGACTTTTGCCACAAAGACTGACTCTGCTATTGAGACAAGAACAGCAGACATGATTATAGAGCACAAAATTAACAAACAGTGCAAGATATCATAGATTTAGCAATTCCTTATGATAGCAGAGTCAATAGCAAAGCAATTGAGAAATACCAGGATCTGGCCAGAGAACTGAGGACGACCAAGACAACAATTATTCCTGTAGTAATTGGTGCATTTGTCACCAACACCCAAACTTCTACCTAAAAGACTGAAAGAGATTGGAACTGAAACTTGTATTATCAACCTGTAGCAAAGTACCATCTTGTATTTGGCAAGAATCCCAAGAAAAACTCTTGAGATTTGAGGAGACTTGTTGTCACCAAACCTCAAGATACCTGTTAACTAAATTAGCATGCACTGGCTTAATAATAATAATTTGAGAGAATGTTATCAAAGAATTAAAACTATCCTAAAGAGCAAACTTAATGCACAAAATAGGATTGAATCAACTCAGTTGTGATTTGTAGGCTTTAACAGCATCAATGAGATGAAAAAAAATGATCTAAACATATGCAAGCTCCTCATAATGCACTGCAGGCATGACTCCAAAAAAGATGTTGCGATATTATACATCACAAGAAAGGATGACAGACATGGACTGATGTAGCTGGCAGCTGTCTCTATAGACAGAAGCCAGAGGGGATTATCTAAACACCAACAACTGGACGCTTAAACTTGTCTGCAAATATTAAGCATTCTTAAAAATGGTACTCAATATCAGAAGAAAAGAGATGCGTAAAGGAATTAAAGATCACTGAGAGTGAGGTGCAACACGATGAAACAGAAGAACCCACTGTAATAGCAGAGCAGCTAAGAACAATGAAATCAAATGGAATGCCAGTGCTGTAAAATACATAGAGAAGTAAAGCATTTTATAGCAAGACCCTACAAAGGCCACTGATGCTGATGTAGATATATGATCCAGCAATGGTTGGCTGTATCTGGACACAAATCAGAAACCACCAGGCAAGCATTCTTAAAAATGGTACTGATCCTGCCTGCTGCTTTTGTAGTGCAAGAAACAATTGACCACCCCGTTTCAAGATTTTCTGTGTTAACCTTAAATATATCAATCATCATGTTGACCAGTATTTGCCAGATCATACACTGTAAGTCTGGACTTTTACATGAGAAGAACCAGTGGGAACACAACTCTACCAAGGTAGTAGAAGATAAAAAAATCACCATTCTTTGGGACTTTAGTATCCAAACTGATCATGCTGTACAGTTCAATGGAACAGATATTGTGGTAAAAATTCATGCTGACAAAACATGTCTGTTTATAGATTTGTCAATTCCAGCAAATGACAAAACTTCTTCAAAACATTTGAAAAGTAAACATGAGGACCTTGTAATAAAGGGCTCAGAAATGAGGTATCTAAAAACAACAACTGTACATTTGATCATCAGACAATACTAAATGGCACTCTTAACCACTAGGGTCAAATACCAGGAAACCCCAAGGCATCAGAACTACAAAAATAGTCCACATCCAAAGAAAAATATTGTCAACTTGAAAATACCGGATTCCTTTAAAACTCTTTCAAAATGGAAATATTACAAATTTAACAGAATCTTAATTCTCAGCTTCTGGCATCCTTCACCGACAATATATCATTGCAAATCATGAATAACACAGATAGCGTTTGTCTGAAGGTTGGTCTGAACATTTTCACAAAATGATTCATTGTAGTCAACCAATGCCATAAATCTCTGAGTGAATGACACCATGAAGATCAGTTCCACAACATAGGGAACAGCAGAGTAGAAACGGTTGGCTTTCTCACTTATCATCTTCAAGCTACAAGGAACATTGTGGGTGTGCACTTCACTGCAATAAAACAGTTGATCCAACACATCAAAAGAAAAAATAACCACCAAAGAAACTATCAGAGAATGGTGTTATCAAAAATATACAAGACTTTATTTATTTTGGAAACACAATATCAAAAGATGGACAAACTGACAATGAGCAAAGGATGGAAGTGTGGCATTTGGATGTCTGTGGAGTTGGAATTAGGTTTCCATCAGAATCAAATGCAAGACCTACAGAGCAGTCATACGATTCACTCCCTTATACGGTACCCAAACCTGGAGACCATACAGGAATCAGGCATTCTATGAAAAAAATCTTCTTGACCCTCCTTGAAAATCTCCATCTTCTTAAAACATCTTAAATGAGATAAGTTGTGATAAATCAAGCAGAACGTGGAAGTTCCAAGTTTTAATTTATAAATAAGTGAAAAAGGTTATCAAAGAATACAATAATGTGATGGCAGCATCATATTTTCTTTAGACAAAACATCTACATTAAAGATATTGTGATCAAAATATTCATTCAGCCAATAAATCAATCGAAATTAATAACTCATCCACTCATCAGTGATAAATGTGTATTTGGAATATTCCAATTTACCGAAAACAAAGAGAATTCGACTTTGTTACGTCCACCTCTGTCATTGTCACTCACTCACCTCATACTGCAACCCCCAATAGCTCTCTCTCCACCACCATCATCATCATACTAGGGCTGCTTTCACCCACATATTCTGTTCTTTCTGATGTCATCACTCTTTATCCTGTTTCTCTTTCATGTTCAACTCAACAAAGGCACACACACCCTACATTATTGAGTACTCTTGCCCTTCCCACCCACCATTTTTCTGCTATTATTGCTTTCTCTTCATTGTAGGTTACTGACTAATCTCTTCAAGAATACAATGCACTACCTAGGTCAGAAATTGAACTCTCAGCCTTATGATCATGAGCCAAACATCATTACCAGAAGGTCACCACTTCTTTAAGGTTTTGGTGTCAGAGGTATCCATTAATGGGTAATTAGTCTATTGACATCAGGGACTTAATACAAGTTGTGACATTGATGATATTCTCAAAGGGATCAGAGGATTATGTGAAATAACTGCAATCACAAATATAAAAATGGCTGACTTTGATCGTAATATTATACTTCATCTTGTACAACAAATATTTTATTCATTATTTACATTTGACGGATATTTGTCCTCATCTTGTTTGTTGTTAACACAACGTTTCAGCTGATATACCCTCCAGCCTTCATCAGGTGTCTTGGGGAAATTTCAAACCTGGGTGCTCATTCCTAAGGTATTTTTCGATGTTGTTGTTGTTATTATTATTATTATTATTATTATTGTTCAGGTCACTGCTTGGAATCGAACTCGGAATCTTGGGGTTAGTAGCTCGCGCTCTTAACCACTACGCCATATTTTATTGCTGCTATGGTAACAGTCATGACATTTATAAATTGCTACAGCATGGTTGGTGAAAGAGAGACTGAAACTAACAGGTTGAGGTAGTAAAGAATTTCATCAAGTTATCTTCTCATTGAAGATTTGATTGGAATATTTAACAGAATGTTACTTGCCAAAGGACCATCTAGATGGGGGGGGAGGGGAGGTTAAACAGGTCGATAGGTTTAGCGTCCCCACAAGACAGCCATTGATGTGGAAGTTATGTATGAAAGAACTGATATATATTAGATATGTGTGACAGGATCAAAATAAGCAACAGGATATCCAGATGTAATGCAGTACGACCGTTTCAAGTGACTCCATTTAATTGAACAATGCAACCATTACATCAATTTAAATGCAGAGCAATCCTCAGCTGCACAAAGACATAGAATTTTATGAAATTAGAACAGATGGACACATTAGTATAATTATACCTAAAACCTCTAAGAAGGTAAGGAGATAGACAAAGATCATGCTGTCTTCATTTCAGTTTAACTTGTCAACCAAACCTATATACATATATATATATATATATATATATATATATATATATATATATATATATATAATGAGATAAGAGCAACATAGAATAATTGTTTCTTACCAGCTTTAATTGCTAATAATGCAACATATTGAATTATATTTTCAGATATGCAAGTTTTATTTTCTCCATAAACCATCATTACACACCAACAACTACTTTGCAATGTCTAGTAAAAAAAATCTTCCCATTTCTTTGATAAGAAGTGCCAGCATGGAAGATGGACATTAAACGACGATGGTAGGGATGTTGATAACAACTACACACCTCAAGTAACTACAGCTACCTTGATGTCTGGAGACGATGTATATTCCATACAGCACTTACCTATGTCGCTGCTTTAAATTCACCATTCCAAATTTCTAAGGTAGCTGATGTAGATCCAGGACAAGTTTGTTGAGTTCTATCAGACAAGTCATAATAAAGTGGGCTGATTAACCTAAGTATTGATTTACTTTGGTTTACGCAACTTAATCCGGATCCAGATATTGGAAGACTAAAGTGGTTGCGTAGAGGATATTCAAAATGTTTGAAGTTTTGCTCATGGCACTTGTTCTGTACTGTATTTGCGGTTAATATAGTACACAGTTAAATGGTATAGACCAGCTAGGGGTAAAGAGGTACCTCATCATAAGAACTTGCTGTAAACAATATGTGTTTTATTCTCCATCAATGCTATTTCTCACTTTACTCTCATGGATATATGGCTCAAAGTGGAATGGTCTTTGCTAAACTGACTTCCTTCCCGTACATAAGATAAAGAGAAAACTCTTTGAAGTTATCTCTGAGTATTTAATTTGTTGTGGTACTGACCATCACTACCAATTCCAGAAATAGAATAAAAACATTAATTAAACAAATATAAATGAAATTGAAATCTTATTGGAATTAGTTTACTTGTTAATTGTAATTAAATGAAACCAGCTCTATTGCTGTTGCTTCTTTTTTTCTTTTTTACTATCAAACATCAGTAGCCTTCTTTTAATTGCTCTCACAAACCAATTACTTCAACATTTCTTTATCCTCATCAATGAAAAAGGTTTTTCTTCCTTACATTCATTCTGCTGTTTCCATCATTTACAAACATTTCTTTCACTAAACATAATTTGGCATTTTTTTTTATTATATTGACTACTTTTTTAATTGTTACATAAATGTCATTGGTTGCAGTAATTAATTTAAAATGTCTGTTCTCGTTTTACTGATCCATACTAATTTGAGTAATCTTTAAAATATAAATCTAATTGTAAAAGTAGAAATTGCAGAGGTCATCAAAATCTTCTTGTTTTTTTTTTTGTAATATTGTGTTCATCTTTTGGTCCGACTCCTAATTCTTTAAATATGATTCTATGCTTTGTCTTGTTTTGCTTGTTGGTTGGGTCTGCAAATTCAAAGAGATAGAGTTTATCAGGTTATTCAGGAAGGTGAAATCCCTGGTGACTGGTGCAGCAGCATTGCAGTCAACTGCCACAAGGGAAAAGGAAATGCCTTAGACAGAAGTAAGTCTAGATTGCTGGGCCAAGTGATAACAGTTATGGAGGGAGATATAACCCAATTAATTTGGAACAGAATTAGACAAGATGAAATGTAGTTTGGCTTTGTCCCCAGGGAGAAGCACCACTGATGCTATTTTCATGTTCAGGCAACTGCAAGAGAAGTATTTAGCTAAGAACAAGCTGTGGTTCTTGGCATTTGTTGGTCAAGAGAAAGCCTTTAACAGAGTACCTCACACTGTGATATGGTGGTCTGTGAGGAAGCAAGGGATAAACGAATGGCTTGTGAAAGCAGTAAAGACCAGGGTTGCTGTTAATAAGGTAAAAGTTGGCCATGGGTACAGTGACAGATTTAATGTGCAGGTAGGTTTCCTCATAGGGTCAGTTCTCAACCCCATCCTAGTCATCATCGTCCTCCAAACCACAACAGCAATTTAAGGTTGGGAGCCCATGTAAACTCCTATATGCTGATGATCATGCCCTCACAGCAGAATCTGTAACAGAATTATAAAAGAAATTCCAGGTGTGGAAACAGAACCTGGAATCAAAGGATCTTAAAGTAAACGTAGCAAAGACCAAGGTCTTAGCAAGAAATCGGACAGGACCCTTCACCCTTCAAGTAAATGGCCTTGCTCAATATGTAGGAAGAGTGTAGGCAGAAATTCCATTCAGTGTACCCAGTGCACACAAAGTATTGATGTATTGAGAGAGAAGTTGGGCATAAGAAGGATTGTGTGTAGTGGGCAAGAGAGGAGAATGTACTGGTTTGGTCATGTGATGTGGATTGAGAAGGACAGTTGCATAAAGAAGTGCTGATCACTAAAAATAGAGGGAAGTTGTGGAAATGAAAGACCCCAGAAGACATGGGAAGTACTGAAGGCCAATTGCAAAACACTGAGCCTTACTGCAATTAGAGAGATCACATGTGGCAGGGGTGTCCTGAGGAGATTAGGCAGAGGGTCCAGTTGTACACACACACACACACACACACACAAAACACTTCCAGAACTCAGCTTTGGAATTGTATTTCTCCTTCAACAATTTGTTGAAGGAAAAACAAAGAGGCAGAAACAAGAAAATATTTAGTACCAGCAAGTCATGGGTTTTCAATATAATGAACCAAAAAAAGAGCGACAGGAAGTGTGAAAGCATAACTATTTTGCTACTCCCATCATATGGTTTGTTTAGAGGAAACAAGAGATCTGTTTGGACCAAAATATGACTGTATAAGATTAGTGAGAAAGAACTTTTGGCAGGAAAAGATGTAATTTCTTTCTATAGTATGTCTATGATGATGATGATGAGGAATAGGTGTTGAATGAACACTGATATATTTCAAGAGAAATACCTTGCAGTATTTTTTGTATTAACAACTGAATAACTGGAGCTCCCCTTTGTACTTTGTGTTTGTTGATGACGTTACGATGGCACTAAAGTTACTGGGCTCCAGCATTGACAAAAGCCATTGGGACATGTACAATATCTAACTCTTAATTATATTCTCAGCAATCAAAATAATATTTATGGAGATATATTTTCTAATTTTCTTCTTCCAATTTCCATACCTTAATTATTACACTGTTATTAATTACACAAGATTATAATCTGAATACAGTAATTTGTCTTACAAACATTAAATGATGTATGATGTATCACATTTCTAAAGTCATCAGGTTTGAGACATATTAATCAAGTAGAAATAGTTTAACTTATGGTTCAATTGCTTCCCTATAAAGTATTGATCTTTCTCCAATTTTAAGAATTTCTTTGAATCCTTCTCTATTATACACAGATCTAAAATAATGCTAGTATTTGGTTTTTCTCAATTTACATATCAAACTATGATCTTCATTTCAAATCTTTCATCACATATCAATTAACTTTCTTCAGTCATTTCTTTCATTTTTACACATTGTTTAGTGTATAACAACCTGAAGTATGTAATATCAGGTGTTAAAACTAATTAGCAATAATTGCTACTGTTATAACCACACTGTTACATCTACACTGTGCTAAATCCTCAATTTTAAATCTAGACTGAGTGACATCCACACTGTGTTACATCTACAATGTGTTACATCTAGAGTATGTTATATCCACACTGTGTGTTGTCTGTACAATTTTCTTCGCATTGATCTTCTGTTCTTGTCACATGACTTATTCCTGAATATGTCCCTGGATCAGTGACCTACTTCATAACAATGTTGTTAACCCTTTATTTTGGGATATGAGTTCCTTGATCAAATCCACACAAGAACTGAGTTCTCATCTAGAAATAAGACAATCTTATTTGGAAATGAAATATTCTAAAATTCTTCTTCTTCAATGATGATATCAAGTGTGGAAAACCACGATTTTCATCAGAGCCAGGACTAGTTTCGAACATTCATTTACATCTGACATCTTTACTGTTGTCAGCATCCCAGAACTGACCTAAAACAACAAATATCCTTCATTGAGTCATTCTATTATTATTTATTTTACATTACTAGTCTTAGTTTTTTTTTTGTTTTGTCTGTGACTAAAAGACATCATTGAGTCTTAGAATTAATTAATCAAAGAATGGGAGGAACTTAACGAGGTCATGAATATTTCCTTTTATTTTCCTTTTTATCTCCCAAACTGTTAACACTCTTACAAAAGGGGCCCTAGTTTCATATCAGAATGGTGCCAATCAATCATGTGGTGCATGGGTTAGGGTGATGTGTTTGAGATTATAAAATCATTTGTTTTGATTCTTGGACAGGGCAGTGCGTTGTGTCCTTGAGCAAGGCACTTCATTTCACACTGCTGCAGTCTACTCAGCTGGAAAAGAGCACCAGTTGACTTTCACAGCCTTTCCTCTCTCCCTCCTGCTGTTACATTTTTGATGTTCTTCTGGATCATGAATGAGAGGATCAAGAAGATATTTACGAGTGCAGAGGTACCTAAAGCAATTAGCTGTTATAGTGTGTTTAACGAGCTACCATTTCACAGTTACAGGAGAGTGACAGCTAAACCAGCCATTGTTAGAATAATCAAAGTATTGAATAAAATACACTGTACAAGAACAGGCCTCCTTCTCCTCCTCCTGCACATAACCTCTGTCAACATGAGAAAAGAATTAAAACTGTGGTAATATGTTGACCTTTCTATACTCAAAACAAAATATTTGCTTCAAGAATTACTTGGAAAATGATCTTGTATGTGACATTAAATATTTTTCAAATTCTAAGTCATTGACATGACGTTTAAGTGATATCATTCTTGTTATGAAGCCTAAATATCTGCATCTCAGTCTGTGGATATGACCTGATGTGACTTGGAATTTAACTTTGCTAACCAAAGTTCCTTAATTTGCTACAGTTTCATTTTGTCATACATGGAATTTATTTGTAATCCCATAAAAGCTACAAATATTTGTTGTAACATCCCACCTCTTACTGTAATGTGACTCTCTATCAAAGGAATGGGAAGATTTTTTTTACTAGACATTGCAAAGTAGTTGTTGGTGTGTAATGATGGTTTATGGAGAAAATAAAACTTGCATATCTGAAAATATAATTCAATATGAGACAGTACCCCAATGAAGGGAGACAAAATTCTCAGGAAGTGAGACAGTACCCCAATGAAGGGAGACAAAATTCTCAGGAAGTGAGACAGTACCCCCAGTGAATTGAGGCAGTACCCCAGTGAAATGAGACAGTATTCCAGTAAAATGAGACAGTATTCCAGTGAAATGAAACAGTATTCCAGTGAAGTGAAACAGTATTCCAGTGAAGTGAAACGGTATTCCAGTGAAGTGAGATGGTATTCCAGTGAAGTGAGACAGTACTCCAGTGAAGTGAGATAGTACTCCAGTGAAGTGAGACAGTACTCCAGTGAAGTGAGACAGTACTCCAGTGAAGTAAGACTATTCCAGTGAAGTGAGACAGTACTCCAGTGAAGTGAGACAGTACTCCAGTGAAGTGAGACAGTGGTCTAATGTAATGAGACAGTGGTCCAAGGAAGTGATACAGCAGTCCAATGAAGTGAGATGAAGATCCATTAGAGTGAGAAAGTACTCCGATGAACTGAGACAGTGGTCCAGTGAAGTTAGACATTACTCCAATGAAGTGAGACTGGTCTAATGAAGTGAGACAGTGATCTAATGAAATGAGACAGTGGTCCAGTGAAGTGAGACAGTATTCCAATGAAGTGTGACAGTACTCCAATGAAGTGAGACAGTGGTCCAAGGAAATGAGACAGTAGTCCAATGAAGTGAGATAGAAGTCCACTAGAGTGAGAAAGTACTCTGATGAACTGAGACAGTGGTCCAGTGAAGTTAGACATTACTCCAATGAAATGAAACAGTGGTCCAGTGAAGTAAGACAGTGGTCCAAGGAAATGAGACAGTAGTCCAATGAAGTGAGATAGAAGTCCACTAGAGTGAGAAAGTACTCTGATGAACTGAAACAGTGGTCCAGTGAAGTTAGACATTACTCCAATGAAATGAAACAGTGGTCCAGTGAAGTAAGACAGTGGTCCAAGGAAGTGATACAGTAGAAATGAGACAAAGGTCCACTGGAGTGAGACAGCAGTCCAATGAAATGAGGCAGTATTCCAATAAAGTGAGACAGTATTCCAATACAGTGAGACTGGTTCAAACATGTGACAGTACTCGCATGAAGTGAGACAGTGGTTCAGTGAGTGAGACAGTAGTCCAATGAAGTGAGGCAGTAGTCCAAGGAAGTGAGACAGTAATCCAGTGAAGTGACATAGTGGTGCAATGATGTGACAGCATTCTTATGAATTGAGACAGTAGTCCAATCAAGCGACTCAATAGTCTAATGAAGTGAGATAGTGGTCCGGTGAAGTGAAACATTACACCCATGAAGCGAGATAGTATCCTGTGGTATAAAACTAATTCCATGCACTGTAATATTATTCTAATGCAATTAAACAATGGTCCAGTGAGGATGCAATATACAAAACTCATGGCAACTTGGAAAGCAAATGTAAAATCCATGTTAAAGTGAGGTTTATATTGAAATTAAACAAAAGAGAAACAATAGAACTTTTGCTGATGGAGAGGAGTGTAGAGTAAAATATTTAGTAAAATTCAGTTGACTGAAGCATTCCAGCCATTGCTGATTGGTTGGTGAATATTTATGCAGGTGATCCATTCTCTCAAGGAGTTGATTGTGTTTTATGTCACTGTAGGTCTAAACTTGGAATCTGAGTGCAGTGTTTCAAAACTGGCCAAATCTGCTTCACTAACAATTCATTGTTTGATTGTCTTTTTACTGAATTTGCTGCATGGCAAAACCATGTCACTGGTGGTCTTAAACCTATGGATTCCATACTGGTGTTTATAGAGATTTTAGTCTGATAGTTCTTGCAGTTGTTTGAGCTGGATGTTCACCAGAATTTTCCCTGTGTATGCAGGAATGTTTAGTTCAAATATAGCTTTATTATGTGTATGAATGTGTATAATAAACATACATGTGTGTGCATATGAGTGTACATACACACATGTATGTATATCAGGTGATATGTAGATTGGATTGTCCCAATAGTTTTCCATGTAAGGGAGCAAGGAAATATCTCATTATAATTATGATTATTATATATAAGAAAAAACGTGTGACTAAAATGTCTCCTAACACATCTTCCCTAAGTTAAACTCGATGAGTTTCAATAAGTAATAATTTCAAAAGCAAAATAGAATCTTATCAACATGCCAAAACCTGGGATTGAAACATAACCATTTAGATTTTCAGCCCTAACACAGCTACTTTGACACTGTGAATGATGGCTAAATTTATAGTAATATATATTTTACTGTCAGTAAATTAAGAATATTTTACTAGAGTAGACCAAATGAAGTATATTGAATAATGAAGAGTGAAAAAAACTGATTGCAAAGTAAAATGTGAAAACAAGAGATTTGTTGTTTACATCATTTCATACTTTTTTTTTTTAAATCTGGAATCTCTATTTCCATCAGTAACAGAAAAAAGATGCCATTGTCTTTTTAAAACCAAACGCTTACCATCAGACATATTAGGCTTTAGTAAACACACACAGTGAGTCAGTTACCCATTCTGCAGAAAATAGCAGACCAAACCTCCACAAAGTACACCCTTAAATAAAAGAGATACTGAGCAATGTATAGGATGGTCAAGCTAAATTTGATGATTTTTGTTTCCTTTTTTCAGGAGCAGCTTGATGGATTTTTTCCAGGATGTTCATCAGGGAAATAATAATCCTCCATTTGCAGAAACAGAGTTGGGAGAAAATCTATAATACGTGTTCAATGTAAACAAAACAGACACAAGAGGCATAGTAGGCTGCTAGGCATGTTAACAGGGAAGAGAGATTTCGTAGGCAGTAAGTAGACCAGGGCAATGAACACTAAGACTGCTTCAAAAACAATCTCCAACATGCAGTTGCAGCCACACATATGCACTGGTCTGTATAAAAGAGATTCACTTCATAGATGTTGAAATCTGCAAGATAATAACATCATCTGGAAGCTTCCAGAGAAATAGTAATATTGAAAGGTTCTACTGAAGAAGGGATGAATGAGGTAGAAACTTGATATCAGTGCAGACAGCTTTTGAATGTCATTTAGTCTCACACAAACAACACTTCCTTAACAACAACAAAAATATATGCATAGACTTAATGCTGTAAAGCAAAGAGAACAATGTCCTAGATGTCAGTAGTGAGCACCTTGGGAAGTTCTCTCTTCTTGAGCTCCCATACAACCCCAAAACATCTGGACTAACGTACCATAAATATGTTTTATGAAGACTTGAAGAAGACAGTAATATCAACGTGAAGTGCAGCCTCTCTTGGACTCATGACCACTACATCAGATCACACTTTGAAGGCTATGTGTTTGCAATCCAAGAACAGGAGATTGCTACAAAATACTTGAGGAACAAGATGCAGTGAAGCCATTGGAACCACAGAATGAAACCAATCGATTATGCCACATTTATGTGGAGGACATCACATTTGTGATAAGCATCTGCCTCAAATTGTCATCAAGATACTACCTCTGTACGTGACACAATGTTGTTGCTGAAACAGTATAAAGTGATTGTCTTGGAATAAATGCATAGAATCCCTGTTATTGATTACATACAAAAACATCAACACACCGAATATCGGTGGAACATTACCATCAAAATTTCTGTTATTGTTGTTTGTGACAGACAAAAGAAAGTATGTACTGTCACAGAGGCCAGCTTCTCTGCTGATGTGAATATCTCTTTGAAAATCAAAGAGACAGAATATAGCAATGCACAACAGCTCTGAAACCTCCAGCTCTTATATTTAGATTAGAAATTCACATTGATACCAATAATAAATTGATGTACTTGAATTTGTCAATAAATGCCTATGTGACAATGTGGAAAAGTTGACCCTCCAAGCACACTCTTCCCTCTTGCACACTACATCTGATGCCCCTTAGGGCCAATTTTTCTCTCAAAACATTTGCACTTTTTTGTAGATTTTCACTGATGCTGTACATCTTGCTTTTTTTTCTTCTTTGGTCTTTGCATGTCCTCTACATTCAAGACCCATGTCTCACTGTCATGTAGCATTACTGTTTGTACACAGGCATTATACAATTTGTCTTTTGCTCTGAGAGAGAAGCCTTTCATTAACGAAAGAAATAGAAGCTCTTTGGATTTTCTCCAGAGGGTTCTGATTCTTGTGATTGTGCTTTCAGAGCATCTTCTCATAATTAGGTTACCTAGGTAACAAACAATCTACATCTTCTAAGAATCTTCCTGGGCATTTGGGGTCAATCTATTTCTTGGGCACATCTGTCACAGACAAAGTCTACTTTCTCTGTTAATCATTTTGTGACTCCCCTGCACCTCTTATGAGTCCACTGTTTGCTCTGGGTTCATCGTAAAGAGTTTCTACCAAAACCTTTTCCTTGTATCAAGCAGGTCCATTTTATTGAAGGGAATCTGGTCCTATCTGTTTTCCTGCTAACAAGAACTTTGATCTTTGCTAAATTAACTTTAAGGCCCTTTAATTCCAGGTTTTGCTTCCATACCAGGAATTTCTACAACAAATTAAGCTACATGAACAAGGCCAGAGGAGATCCCATGGGCAGCTAGTCTTAAACTCCTCTGTTATGGCCAGGAACACTATGAGGAATAAGAGGTGAATGAGAACTGAGCACTGGTAATTAAACATAATTTGCAATACGTGTGTGTATTTATCAGTTTTGTTTTTGTTGGTAATTCTTAACAACTTTTCCTGTGATCGTGGTTTGTGAAGACGTACAGCCGTCTGCGAAAGATCAGACATAATCTCTTGTGGGCAAGAAACGTAAAATAAAGTTTATAATTAACAATACACTCATTATGAATTCTTATCTTACTGATAGCAACCCTGTGCCTGGCTTGGACAGCTCTCACCAGCCATGAGTCTACCCTTAGATTCTGCTGCAACCACCAGATTAGTGAGCAAGGGAGCCTGTTAAAGACTTTCTCCTTGTCAACAAAATGCCAAGTGGCTTATTTCTAACAAAATACTTCTGCAGTTGCCTTAATAGGAAGATAATATCAGTAGTGATTCTCCCAAGTATAAAACCAAACAGCATCTCTTCTAGACTCTCTTCAAAGTACCATAAAAACCCATGTAATTTACACACCTTTTTTTCACAAAAATAGACTTTAGAGGGGGCATGAATTGCATGAATGGATTGTTTCCAGAATTTCTTCTGAATTTTTTTGTTGAAAAATGACATATAAAACGTAAAAAGTTGTACTGGAAGTTAACTCATTTAATGTCAGAATAGGTTTTTACAGAAAAAATAATGGCTTAAATATGCATAATGAAGTTGACTTTTATTTATGCTGAATGGTATAATGCTTACTTTTTCTGTATAAATTTACTGAAATCATTAAATGGTTAACTGGTTTTTGAAGTCTGACGTTTACGCTGGTAAACACAGTCCAGGCCATATTTTACAGTGGTTGGAGTTTCTACCTATCACAATGGAGCACATATTTAATTTCTCCTTCGCAGTAAACAATTCATAAGTTCTGCCCATACTGACAATAACAGTAATGACAAATCTTTAAGTTTGATTGACATTTTATACGTGTGAAAGGGATTCAAATTTCGATATTCCGTATTGAAGGTTCCATCAAGAGTGGGCAGAAAAGGATTCTGTTTACATAATCAGTTTGATCGGTCACCTTCCTCAGTCGGTTGAGTAAAGCGTCATCCAAGCTGATGTTTATTAGTAATTAAACTTAATTTGCAATACCTGTGCATATTTATCTTATTAATAATTCTTATTAACAACTTTCCCTGTGATTGTGATTTGAGAAGACGTACAGCAGTATGCTAAAATCTCTTGTGGGCAAGAAATGTAAAATAAAGTTTACTATAAACAAGACAAACACTTTGTAATTTAATAGCTTTCAATGTGATACCTGTTAAACAGTAATTATTTTTACTTAATGAAAATTTAATAAAATCTAATCATAAGTAAGTGAAATTATGTTAAATACAACTAAATTGAAAACCTTTTTCCCCTTGGCTCTATCAGCAATTCTGAAAACTTTTAGGTGCAAATTTTACATGAGTAAAAGCTTTTTTTAACAAATTTTATCCTGGAAATCGCCTGCGTAAATTACACAGGTGCGCAAATCACATAGGTCTTTACAGTAATTGAGTTATAAGTGTTTGTCTAACTTTCCTGACATGGTCCAGCAATTTGACCCCTGTGTAAATACTTCATTTAAGGCATCTCTTTTGCCTTTGTAACAGCTGATCCTCATGCTACTACAGCAGTTGTTGGGTAGGATACCAGTATTTGAACAAGCTAGACTTGATGATGATGATGATGATGATAAGAATAATCTTATCATAATGACTAGCAGAAACTGATTGCCAGGTGTTTTTTACTGCAAGCATATATAATTAGATTTTTGCAAACTGGATTATTTCGTTAGTGCAGACTTGTGTGGTTGATGCTATGCAGACATGATAAGTAAAAAGTAATAAAAAGTAATGGATTTTTATGCTGTTTATTAATGTACGTGGGTGGGTATATACATATACACAGGTGTATACATTTATATATACATATAGGTACATCATCATCATATATATATATATATATGTATACACACACACACACACACACACACACACACACACACAGGTTTATATGTATTTCATCATCAGCTTTTAATGTGTTTTTCCATGCTGGCATGGGTTTGGCATGATTTTTTACAGCTGGATGCCCTTCCAAATGACAACCACTTTGCAGTGCGAACTGGATGCTTTTTACATGGCACCAGCACTGGCAGGGTCACCAAATAACTCACAAGACAAAGACCCTTTGAGAGGAGAGGCAGAATTGGAGGTGATCTCATGCCAGATGATGAAAGGTTAGAGTGTGACAGAGACAGAAAGAGGTGTCGTGTAGAGGAGGTACATGGTTACCCAGAGAGAGAAAGAGAGAGAGAGAGAGAGAGAGATTGATATACATATATATATATTTGTAGGTTATGTATTATATGCTGCACATTAGTATCATCCTCAACGACTGCAAGAGTAAAAGCACACAAGACAGAAGCAATTAAAGAAGAAAGAAAAATAAACAACTTCTGAAAGAAAAATAAAGTGAGATAAATATAGGAGAAGGAATTAGCTCGGAGCAAACCCCTATAATAAGGAATTGTTGACCTGAAGAAGGCTTTTGAGGATTCCCAACACTGTAATGTGGTGATCAGTAAGAAATCTAAGATTAGATGAATGGCTTTGGAGAGGGCAGTATAGAAACCATATTGTACATGTGAATAGTGTCACCATCGTAAAACAAAAAACAACTGTAGCCTCCTACAGATGTCAATCAGCTTTGCACCCACACTTCATCAAGAACTCAATGTTGAAAGGTTTCTTCTGTTTGAAACAGAGGAGCCGTTAGGAAGGTGAGAGGTAACAATAAGTTTATCAAAGAATTTAATAGTTAGACAGGGGTCAGTCAGGCCTCAGTTTACAACCATACAGACTGACCAGGAAATTCAAGAAAGTTGACCAGATACTATCATTCTGGACATGATGGCAAAAGAGTGCATCATGATAGATGTGACTGTGTCTGCTAATATGAATGGAGCAATTAAAGAACAAGAGAAATAAGAAAATACCAGAACTTGGCAAGGGAAATGTGAAGCCTGAAGGGTTATAGGTGTCCTAGATACCATTTAGATAGCATTACCAATGGACATGGTGGTTTCCTAATTGAGATTGGTGGAACTATGAGAGCTGCATTAATACAGAAATATGCTCTATTAGGAACAACCAGAATTGTTTAAAAGGTCCTGGGTTGCTAAAGGAAACTAGTTGTGGCCCAGTATCAAGAATATTGATTCCAAATGCAACATACACAAAAAGTTAACTTCTTGTTACAATGTAATTACAAAGGAACTGTAAACGACTTTGGAATAGCTGGCTAACGGTATCACTTTTTTTTACCCGCTAAAAAAGACAAAACAATAAAAACTCTAAGAATTACAGACCTCTAACACACCTTATAACAATGTACAAGTACCTTAAATCTGTCCAAATGGAATACGCATGTGCTTCCCTCATTAACCAACATCTTCCAAAATGAAGAAAAAAACTGTAAACAAAATGGAGTTTATTACAACAGGAAAAAACCTCTTTCAGTGGCCTGGAACAGACTCCAAGAAGGCCTTTGATAATCTTTCTTGCAGCTGGATAAAGGAGATGTTTGAATGTATAAATGTATGAATGTTGGACAAGTCAATATTAATTGTGGACTGCTTCAAGGAGAATCATTACCTCTTTTGTTATTCTGCTTAGCACGGATTCCTCAAAGTATACTCATGAATGAAACAAATTATGACAAATTATGGATACAAGGTGAAGGGGAAAATAACCATCTCCTCTATATGGATGACTAACAATTTATTGATGATATCAAACTGGAACTTGGGTTGGACAAATATACCAGGGTTACTTGTCAAGAGAAAAATATCAAATACATACAGCATCCCCTTAGATAGAGACACCAAGATAGAAGAATTAGAACCTGAGGGCAGTCTTAAGTATCTAAGAATATGTGAAGGAGATGGGATTAAACATTCATTGAGGATACAAAAGATAAGGAAGGATTACCATCAGAGAGTAAGAACTCTTCTGGAAACCAAGTTGAATGTCAGAAACAAAATTGAGGCCATAAATATACTGGCTGTACCTGTAATGACATATGCTTTCCATGTTATAAGCTAGTCCCTCTCTGAGATTAATGAAGTTGATGTCAAAATCCCAAAGCTGATGTAACTGCATTGTATGCATCAGCCCAAAGCAGACAGACGAAATATACCTCCCGAAAAAAGAAGGTGGTTAACACAATCTCAACTCTCATTGAAGACTGCAACCATGGGACTGTCTGCCCACCGGCAACAAACAAATGACCGGATGTTAAAGCTGGTTCCGAAACATGAGGATATTAAAAAGTTAAACTCAGTGACATAAAATGGAAAAATATATCTTCAAAAAATATAACTAGATGAACAAGCAGCCAAAGAAAATGTCACCTCAACCAACAAGGCAAAACAAATATAAAAGAAACCAGCCTCCAATATATGAAGGAGAAATGAGAGCAAAAGCCAGAGCATGGCAAATAGCTGAGAAGAGCCAGGGACCCTGATGTAGATCATCAGTGGCTGACATGCTCTGGTTTCAAACCCAGAAATTGAGGGGTATGTCATTGCTCCTGAGGACCAGTCCCTTCCAATTAGGAATTACCAGAGTAATGTCCTAAAATATGAAAGCACGATGCCATGTATGTGAAGAACATCCAAAGATAATCAAGCACATAATCTCTGGGTCCAGCTGACTGGCATCAACAGAATATTTGGAAAGGCAGGACAGGAAAACCTCAGTACAGACACAGGTCAATATGCTGCACAGACAACTTCCCTCGTAAAAATAACAGATGGAAACACAAGCCAGCACAAGCCAGCCAAGGCTTAGCTCCCTTTGGAATTTCAGGGTTCTGATTGAGAAAGCCAGGCTAACTGACCAGATATCAATCGTGTTGAAAAGACTTGTCTATTAATGGTTGCAGTCCCAGCCCAGCTGACAAAAACACATCTTGGAAAACATTTGAGAAACTGAGCAAACATAAGGACCGAGAAATTGAAATAAGAAGAATGTGGCATTTCAAAGCCAAAACATTATCTATTATTATTGGAGTACTTGGAATTATATCAAAAGGAGCAAACAAATATGGAGACCAAATCCCTGGCAGTCCCAAAAGAAGCAAATTACAAAAGATTATCCTCATGGCTACATCACAAGGTCTATGTAAATTCCTCTCCATGTAAATGCAACCTTATTTTATCTTCCCCCCCCCCACCCCAGACTTCAGTGTTTTCAATTGCATGACACCTTACCTGTTTGCACCTTTAGATGCAAAACCCTGTTGCCCCTTGACATCTCTGGTTGAGATTTGAGTGCAACTTGCATAAATTAAAGCAAAGTCTGGAGTGCAATCTCAGGCATCCCCAATAATTAGCATTTATCCACCAGGCACAGGATGTCACACTTGAACTGAAGAAATAATGAGAGTCGTGAAAGCTATATACAGAGATATTATCAGAGAGATGAGAATTGGTAAACATGAAGGTAGGTGCCCAAGTTTCAGCTTTCAGCCCCCTCCTGTTTATTAAAGTCTTCAGGGTCATATCAGAAGAGCTTAAGATCTGCTGCCCATGGGAACTTCTACATGCTAATGACTTAGTTCTCAGAGCTGTATGTCGAAGATTTAGAGGAAAACAAAAAAAAAAAAATTCCAAACATGGAAAGCAAAATGTAGAATTGACAGAAATGAAAGTAAACTTAAAGATGCAGAAAAACAGTTGAAAGGAATTCTATAGCATCATTGTTTAACGTCCGTTTTCCATGCTGGCATGGGTTGGACGGTTCAAGGGTACACAAGGGTGCAGGGGGTTAGAAGCAGGCGGAGGAAGAAGAATTGTTGTCTGTAAGAACACAAGTGAAATGAATTCTTCCAAATGTTCAGAAGGTTCTCCTATTGAAGTGGTTGATGGCTTCTATTATGTAAATGACCAAAATAGCAGCAGAGAAGGGTTTCTGAAGACATCACTAAAATGGAGAATGGGGTAAAAGTTCAGAGAAATATAAGTATTGAATGGAAAAGATAGAGGAAGGTAGAAGAAAGAGACGAGAGAGGTACGCTTTACTGGACGTGTAATGTTAACACGAATGAACAACGAAGGATAAATAATGAGGGAGAAAAACTGGATACGAGAAGACTCAGCTGTCATATGTAAAAGAGGAGATTGTCTGTAAACGTCTGTCGAGTAAGGAAATGATAAGTAATCTATGAAAAGAACGTATGGGAGAGGAAAGTGAAAGAAGACTTGGGAAGAAGAAGTGGGGACTGGTTTCAGGATATGAAGATCTGATGATGACAAAAGACTGCAACAAGTGATGAAATGTTTGTTATATTATTGATGTTTTGCTGAACTCATGCAATAATGATTGATGATGATGATGACAATAAAGAACCATAATCATAGCTCTGAGATTAAGATATCACTCTTGAAGGAAATGCCAAGAGATTAATAAAGTAGAGGGTCTATTTTGTTTTTGAGAATTTCTGGTATTTTCTGTTCATTTCCTTTTGCCTCTAAAGTTCTATGTAAATATAGAAAGTCATTAGAACTATTCTTTTAGCCAATTTATTGCAGACTCAGCACTGAACTAATCTTAGACTGTCAATGTAAAAAATTGCTGGTGCAAACATTTTAGTTTTCTTTCAACTTTCTCATTTTTGTCTTATTTAGATATTAATTTATTATCAATATGGTTTTGTTTTCTTTGGTCTGCCAGTTAATTTGCTTTATTTCTCCTCTCAAACACTGCAAATGGAAATACATTTGAGAGGAAAAAAGAGAAAAGAAAATAGCAATTTTGAGAACATTATGAATTAAACAACCAACATCAAATGGAAGATCGAAGAGAATCAAAGCAGCAATGGTTGCCCCTTCTGCGGTAATAGATGGGGGCATTAGTTTCCACCCTTTTTTCTCTTTGTTTTCATAATTCCATGAATTAATATCATATTCTTCATTCAACTCCCTTCAAATAATTCCCTTCATATTATCTAGCATTAAACCTCTCAAGTCACACTAACCCCCCCCCCCACCAATTCATTGTGACATTTCAGATTTTCATGTGGTTGTGTGCGAGAAGCAAAATGTATTACAGAGAAAAATGTATATTGTCCTTGCTCCTGTTTACATGTTCACACACACACACACACACACACGTGTGTACATACCATGTAGGTGTGTATTTTGAGGCCTAGGTTTTCTTTTGAATAGTACAAACAGTTGTACCAGTAAACAGATAAGAAGTTGACTGAGTGTTGTCAGAAACTTAGTTATGACCAAAGTAATTAAGTTGATATGTAATATCTGATTAGCAAAAAGTCTAAGACAAAATTATCTCCTGTGACTATTTGCCAGACATAACCAATCTAGGATGTTTCAAAGTCAGCTAGAGGGAGTCTACTTTGTAAGACTGTTCAAATCAACAGTTAAAATGAAGTAGAAGACAGTTAATAGTAACAACAGAGTGAAGACAATGGAATGAATTAACAATGAAGATGATACAAAGGCACCTGAAATTTAGAAATAGTTTTTATAAATTTGAAGTGAGATTTAATTGTAGTTAATAACCACTGAAATGACTTTTTGATGATGTCATGGAGATGAAAAGGAGGAGAAAAGAGACCAGGGAACGCTGATACCATGTGTTTTTCTGTTAAGAAAAAGCAACATAATTAAAATAGAATTAGTAGAATCAAGGACTGAAATTATGTTGTAGACTTGATTTAGAACATCTGTAGACTGTCTATTTGGGAAGTGTGTGTACCTTGTTTAAGAAATACGTGCTTTCTGTAGATTATGCAGAAGTGTATCAGTAATGCTGCTTAGAATGCTAATTAAGAAACTCATCTAATAACATTTACAAAAGCAAACATTTTTCTGCTAACGATCAGTGAAATCACTGAGACAAGTGAGTTTAGAGTGGCTACGATGATCGACCAGTTCCAAAGAACAGAGACTGCTGTAACAGCAATGGAAGAGGCAGAAAGAGGAGACAGAGGTGTGCAAGGAAGAGGTTGAAGTTGTAAGCATTAAAATAGGGATACTGACCCTGTTGAAGCATCCCTGCAGGAAATATATTTACAAACAACTACTTGTAACTATATACACAGGTTTCAAATTCCACACATCATACAGACATATCTAAATGAAAATATTTAGTAATACTTCTCAATGGATACAAGATGAAGATACATTGACAAGAATCCAAAATTTTATCTATTTATTGATTTTACAAATTAGTAGAACAACGGTTTCCACTTGATGGGAAAAATGCTAAGTTGTTAAAGGAGGAAATTTAGACAGAGAAAGAAAGCAGTCTACAAGAACTACAAACTTTCCTCAAAAAATCCATTCCTGAACAGGTAATGCTCAAAAAACATCTACAAGGCACTCTGTTGGGATGTTAACTCTTTAAGCATTCCTTTATTTAAAGACATTTTCCTAAAGCGGAGGGGAATTAATCTGCTGAAATGTCAGTTCAAGTACGAAAATTTGTGCCACAAGTGTTGATGAAAGGACAAAATAGCACCAGAGATTTTTTAATTTAAGCATCATAACATTTGAATTTAGTATTCTATTTTAGGAAAGGAAATGTTGCTATGTAAATGAAAATTAAGAAAATAGTTGCTGAAAGAATTTGCTTAAATAACAAATACAGTGGTTCCAAAACTTAGATACATACAGATTCCAATGTATAAATGGATAAACGGAATACAAGTTTTATATATTTACAGATGTACATAAATGAGTGAGTTTTATATAGACACAGATATATATATATATATATATATACACACACACACATATATATATATATAGAAAAATTTTATATAGATACAAATGTATAACTGGAAGAAGATTTTAAACAGATGCAAGCATGTACATGTGTGGTTGATTCTATCAACATCTCTATAATCCAATAATGTTATGTATAAAAGACACAAGTCGCTGATGATTTGATCAACCTTAATTATATGATTTACATTATGTACCTAATAATCACCTCATGTTTATGAAATATATGTAAGATGGTGCAAGTAAACATCTCATATGTTCTGTTTTGTCATCATCATCATTTAACGTCTGCCTTCCATGCTGGCATGGGTTGGATTGTTTGATAGAAGCTGGCCAGGCACCGTTTTTACAGCTCGATGCCCTTCCTAACCCCAACCACTCTGCTGAGTGGACTGAGTGTTTTTTATGTGGCACCAGCACAGGTAAGATTAGTTTTGGCATGGCTTTTTCAACACCTGGATGCCCTTCCAAACGTCAACCATTTTACAGTGTGGGCTGATAGGGTCACCAAGTAACTTGCAAGACAAAGATCTTTTGAGAGAGGAGGGGACATTGAAAGGAAGCAGTCTTGTGCCAGATGTGTGTGTTTTATATTTACACCATTCACAAAATTGGTGTTATATAAGTTGTATCCTTTTATGCCCCTTAACTTAGTGCTGTCACAAACAGAGATCAAGTAAATCAGTTTGGGGTTTGAAAAGATTGATTGCAATCTTGAAGACATTGCCCCAGCATGGCCAATATCGAATGGCTGAAACCAGTAAAAAAACAAAGGGCTTTCATCTTATAAGAAATCCTTGTCTTCTTGGATTAAAAAATATTTGGGATTCTGGATGAATGAAGGTTTTGTTGATTATAATTCCATCAGAGATAATGGGGAACTCCAACCTGAATTGCCATTTTCTTTAACTCTATTTTTCTAAATTCTTGACAATTTTTTTTATTTAAATACTTTTTAATTACTAACATTTTAACTATCTCCATGTCCACCATTTACAACCAGTGGAATATTTTAAAGACCATTCTGGCTGCTAAACATTCAACAACAAGTATTCTAGAGAACAGTGTTGTAATATCCTCTCAAACCATTTTAAAGGAAAATGCATCTCCAGCTTCAGTAAAACTGAGAATTTGCAAAAGAAAGAACAACTCCCAAGTTTCTCCAGTGTAAGTGTTCTAAAGAAGGAAAAAGACACACCTTTTGGTTTGGTTATAGATTTGTCACAGGTTAATCACTGTTTGTTTACTGTGGTTCCATAAGTGGGAGAATAACTAAAGGTGTTGGTGTACTCAACCTCTGAAATCTTATATTTCATTGGCTGAGATCTCTCTTGTGAGTAGACTCCTGGAAGTTTTGCACCCAGTTTTTATCCCGAGGATAGGTGTGTGTTGGCATTGAGAACTGAGAAACCAAATGCTGGCAGAATTACAATATCCCTCCCAAAATGGTATCTTTCATGTTACTATAGAATAATTCATCTGTGAGGCTGTGTATTCCTGAATCTTGATCAAGTTGGAGAACCAGGATGTGACAGAGTTGGGTAGTGAAGCTGCACCAGTACCAGGTACAGGATTTACAGGCTTAGTAAACTGACACAATGTAGCAATTAGATGAGGAATCAAAGCCATCGCCCTATCACCATGGGGAATCCAACACACTGACCACAAGACCATATGTTAGAAACTTATAGAAAATGTTTTCGTCTTAGGATTTTATCAGTGATCACTTTCAAGTTTTAATGAACGTAATATTGTTTGTGACAAAGAGTTTCTTATCCCAGACACAGAGAATTCCTTACTGGTTCACCTGAATTTTGTATAGTTGCTGTGCAATCATCGTCATTCAATATCCATTGTCCATGCTGGCATGGGCTGGATGATTTGACCAGAGCTGGTAAGCTGCACCAGACTCCAGTCTGATTTGACATGACTTCTATAGCTGGATGTTTATTGTACGGTTGGCATACAACAGAGAGAACAGAGTTGGTATATATTTGGCCAATTGCTTGACAAATGAACTCTAGTTGAATTTCTACTAAGGGTATTAGTGCCCAAAACAAGATAAAACTCCACCAGTTCCGATACTTGTCAATGGTTTAAGGAGTATAAAATAAAGATGATAAATCTAAAATCAAGCAACTTTCAACAAATAAAAACTTGGTAATTAAAAAAAATATATAGACAAAACCACCTGGAAACTATATAATTGATATCTATGCAATGAAAGAGAACAGCCAAAAATAAATTGATAAAACATAATCTTTTGATTTTGTATTGAAAATATATCAACTAATCATTCTTCCAAATGTTTTACAGAAAATGTGGTTTGCTACAACCAATACTAACAATAAAACAAAGATTTCCTCTAAAAGACTATCAAAGAGTTAAGCAAACAACCTTCAGATGGATGCCATATTTTCACAAACTGGTTCACTATTCTCAATACTTAAAATTCTTATAATGATAAACTCAAATTTATAACATTATCATTGTCTTACCATTTCTGTTTATAATCCTGGTACAATATGTCCCACATATACATACTAAATAAGGAGTCCTGCCACCACCCTGCAATAAAAAAAAATGTATTTATAGTTGTAGTTTATAAAAGATATCAGGCAATAGTGATAAAGTACAACGGAGACAAGAGGACAGAGTGATACACATTACATAAGACAAGAGAGTGCAACGGTGCAGTTTATAAGCAACAAGGGGACAGAGTAATGAGGTTTCTAAAGCAGACACAGTGGAACAGTTTACAAAACACAGGAAGACACAGGCATATAATTTATAGGTGACAGGAGGACATGGTGGCACAGTTTATAGGTGACAGGAGGACACAATGGCACAGTTTATAGGTGACAAGAGGACACGGTGGCACAGTTTATAGGTGACAAGAGGACACGGTGGCACAGTTTATAGGTGACAGGAGGACATAGTGGTATAGTTTATAGGTGACAGGAGGACACAGTTTATAGGTGACGGGAGGACATGGTGGCACAGTTTATATGTGACATGTCAAAATTATAGAAAAAAAGTCACTTTAGTCACCCCGAACCTTAAACACCAAATCTGCAAAACACTGCACTTGCAAAACCTCATCTACTCACGTACCTTGAACCCCACATTTGCCACCATACCTTAAACATTACATGTGGAGTGGAGGGAGAGAACAAATGTTGACACCATATGATGTCGAGTCTAAGTGACAGTAACACACACATGACAAGCTTCTTTCAGTTTCCATCTACCAAATCAACGCAGAAGGCTTTGGTTAGCTTGGGGCTATATTAGAGGACACTTACTTAAAGTATCCCACAATGGGACAGAACCCAAAACCACATGGTTGAGAAGCAAACTTCTTACCACACAGCCATGCCTAATTCTTCTTCTTCTTATTATTATTATTATTACCAAGGTGGTGAGCTGGCAGAATTGTTAGCAAGCTGGACAAAATACTTTGTGGCATTTCATCTATCATTACATTCTGAGTTCAAATTCCATCAAGGTTGACATTGTCTTTCATTCTTTCGGGGTCAAAAAATTAATACTAGTTGACCACTGGGATCAATGTAATCAACTTAACCCCTATCCAAAAATTGCTGGCCTTGTGCCAAAATTTGAAACCATTACCACTATCATTATTATTGGCTTACATCCATTTACAGAAAATTCCTAGGACACACAGACACACAGTTTTAAAAAACAGGTTTCAAATGAGATTCTCCATGCTGTAATTTGAAGAATGTCTTGAAAAGAAAAGAAAAAATAATTCTTCTGCAACATGGAATGAAATGGTGAGATGAATGCAAATGTAATGAAGAAATATATTTGGCTGTTAGAGGAGAAAATATTAAAAGAAAGATATTTCTCCTAAAAGACTAAACAACACAAACAACTCTGCAGGTAAAGAGATGTGGAATTGGTAATTGTCAGAATTGTTTCCTTTGTAATTAAAGTTTGTGTCAAAATGCCAGATTTCTATGGATGAAGAGAATTCTGAAATAGAGCTTTGATAAGAAATTGTATGAAATAGAGAAACAAATATGGCTACTAGTTGAAGAGTATTGAGTGCTTTGGTGGTGGTGGTGGTGGTGATGACAATGGTGGTAAAGGTCAGGGTCAGCTTCATTCAGCAAACAAATGGTCAAAGTGTGATTATCCAGTTTTTGTTTAAGGTCTTGTCAACCTCGGACTACATTATCCTGGATTGTATGTGTCCTTCCTCTTTCAAGACAGTCAGATGGAATTGGAAGATTTGGTGATTATTTCTAGCTGGTCATACAAACATGTAGAGGTCTGGTCATTGTAATATGGGTTCTTGGTTCGTTCTTATCTATCTATCTTGAATGAACGACATATTCAGAATATGAATGATACAGAATTTACATCTTCATGGAATTTAATGCAGAAAGTACATTTTAGAATAAGGACGAATGACACTAAATATGAGATGGACAAACTCTACTTTATAAAGCAGCGAGTGATACTTAATACAAATCTATCTTAAAGAGTTGTGATTTGGAGTAGTCTGTAATATATCACAACCCAACAGGTTGCAACCCAACGTTGCCTTCCCCTCACATTCTTTTTGGTATTGTTTAATAATTGTCATCACCTGATACTGAAAACAGGTAATACTATTGATCAGTTGTACTTTAATTATTGAAGCTAATTAGTACTCTAAATGAACAATCTTGCTATGTAATTGTGGGTGCTTTGTACAGACTTAACTCATCTAAAATATTGTTCCTGCTGATTAATATCACATCATAAAATAGAAATCAGGGAAATTGGTTTGATTTCTTTTCGAATTTTGTAAATTCTCTATTTGGTTCATCTTTTATACAGATTGTCATTAATAAAATGATCTATTTGTACCCATTCTGGACAAAAGTTCTCTTTAGTACCAAATCATTCTGAAACTCTATAGCTTTTCCATTGCAGACATAAGAACAAGTTGATTAGATAACAGCACTTAACCGTAATTTCCACAGATTTATTGTTCGATGGCAAATTGCCAGTAAATGGATTGCGTGCTCTGACAATATATTTAGATTAGTTACAATAAGCACGCACCATCTGTATTTACACCATTCTACTTAAACTGAATAACTTATATAGCATACAATTATGACCTAAATAAAACCTCTTGTCTGTTTATTTTAATCTAGAAATTATTATTACAAATTATGATCAGTGTTTGCCATATTGATGCTTTTCTCTTTCACTTGAATTTATTGTTTTCCAGTTGTAAGTTTTCAGTTCTCCTGGTGTTATAAAATCTAAATCATGATAAAGAAATTGCCAAATTCCCAGATATTTCTAAACAGAATATCAAACCAACAGAAAGAATATTCGTTGCTAATTTTATTGAGAGTAAAAAATGACCAAAAGATATTTAAGTCAAGGTTTAGGGTTAGGTCTGTAAGGCCATAATGTAACAAGAAGGACCAGCAATGATGTCACTGACTACACAGCTTTCACAGTCAAAATCTATCACTACAAAGCGATCATATCTTTCTCTTTGTCTCTGATTTTTTTCTAATCCTCCAATCCCGCTGCCCACTACCCATCTTTCCTCCTTCCATGTGACCGGTGTCCGGCCAGCCATGATCTTTCTTTCTTGTCCTGACTGCCGACTGCCAACACCTCTTATGTCCATCTCCCATGTTCCTGCCTTTAGGCCTTCACTTCAGACACGCCAACTCAATTTGATTCGTTCTCAGTCAAAAGACGCCTGTTGTTATTTCTTGTTTGTATTCGTAATTGTGTACCATGTTCTCCATTTTTGTTTGTTTGTTTGTTTTTGTCTTTGTTGCCGTACACATTCACTAGCTTTCTTACAAAGGGGTCTAATGCTCACAGCTTAGACTTTTTGGGGGACAACCAGATCGAACTGTCTCAAGTGTAACTTCCCAAAATGGTCATGACTTCTGCAACTTGACTGAGGAAAGAAAGCCACGAATGACCCCTCTTTTTTTGCCTGTCCTTCTGATTGTTGTCTCTCCTGTCTGCCTTTGTATCGTCTATCTGTCCGAATGTTTTAATGTCCTCTATTGCGTTTCTGTTCCATTTCTTTATATATATATAAAATATAAATTGGACATGGGCAATCATTGTATTCTTTCTTGTCTTGAGGTTCACTGCCAAATAGCTGGGTGGATCCGCATGAAAAATGGCACACATGTGGAGACAGGTGCATAGATTGGAATGCGGTTTGTATTTTTTTCCTAGCCCCCATAGTTACCAAGAAAATTGATTAAAACTTACTCTAATGGAATTCCCCTCTTTGTTCTGCCATTAAAACAACCAGTTGCTCACACAGCCAGCATATACCACTTCGCTAGCAACAAGGGGAGTACAGGATGACAGTCAGCCAAAACTTTCGCTATGCTGTCTCTCTTCTTTCACCCCTTTGTGGGGTTAATAATCTTAATCATTAGTTACGGTTTCTCATTCAAACTACACAATAGGCAGAATTGTCAGATTAAGACAGTAGGGTGTTTTGAGGGAGATTTGGCTGCTATTTCTACCAGGTCTGGCTACCATGTAGAGGTCTGAATTTAATTTTCATTCACATATTTGCATTTCAAAAATTTTACATAATCTTTTCCGTACATAAACTATCGTAAAAATTTTACACGTCAATCATCACGACACACACCTTCACTCACTCACTCTATCTCTCTTTCTCACTCTCTTTCTCTCTCATATACACATGCACAAGCACACATGCATGCACACACACACTTCCATTTCATATATATTCTTTCAATTTCTGCTCTCTGCAAAAAAAAAACTTTTACGGATACAACTGCTTAAAAAATAGGGATTAATGTATAATTTCTTTCTATGTTCATAATTAAATCAACGTTTTAATGATTAGACAGAGGTCCAATAGAATAGCTCTCAGAAACAGACTACGTACAAATTTGTTCTTCACAACTCCTGAAGCTGTCTTTTGATAGGAGGGAAATTTTCATACACCTAGAGGCTCCAATCGAAACAAGGGACCCAAAATGACAAGGTTGAGAAATGCTGTTATAGATTATGCCTAACTGAAAACGATCACAGCCACATCATCCAAACAGACCAGGTGAAACCAGGCTTAGCTGCTAGTATGTGTATATATATATATATATATATATATATATATATATATATATATATATATATATATATACACACACAAGAGGTCTCTTTCAGTTTCTATCAACCAAATCCACTCACAAAGCTTTGATCAGTCCTGGGCTACAGTATGAGACACTTGCTCAAAGTGCCACACAACCAAAAACAATACGAAATAACAGAGAGATTATGATTCACAGAATCCTCAACATTAACAATAAAGTCACTAGAGTCACTAAAAGGAGAACAGAAGATTAATATTAGTAAATGAGGGGTTGTAATCTAGTGTGGTTAATGTGGATTTAATGCCTTGTGGTATTTATTTGCACTATGTTCCGCATTCAAATCCCATTGAGGTTAACTTTGCCTTTCATCTTTGAACTGGTTGATGAAGTACCAGTCAAATACTGGGGTTGATTTGAGTAAACCCTTCCTACAAAATTTCAGTCATTGTGCCCACATCAAAAACTTCTTTTTATGGCACCAAACTGGCAAAATCATGTCTGGCATGTCTGGCTAAATGCTTAATGGTGTTCATTCCAGCCTTTTACATTCTGAGTTCAAACACTGCTCTGATCAACTGCAGAGTTGATAAAATAAAATATCAGTCGCATACTGAAATCAATGTAACCAACAACCCTGCTCCTAATATTACTAACTTTATGTCAAATTTGAAGCCATTATTATTATTATTATTATTAAAGGTGGTGAGTTGGCAGAACTGTTAGCACACCAGACAAAATACTTAGTGGCATTCCACTTGTCTTTATGTTGAGTTCACAAAATAAATACGAATCAAGTAGTGGGGCTGGTGTAATCAGCTTAACCCCTCCCCTCAAAACCTGCTGGCCCTATGCCAAAATAGGAAACCATTATTATCGTTATCAACAAAATATTAAGAAGCATTTCTGATAGAGTTATACACTAAAGAACAAACGAAGATTTATCACAATATTTTTTTGCTAAAAATCACAAAATTTTATCAGTTAATCAACTTATCTGACAATAAATCAGATCTTAATGACAAAATATGGCTGTTAAGTGAAGGTAATTTAAGAGAGAAACATCTGTGTTTCAACGATTTGTTGCAAACACAGACAGGAGTAAAAGAAATGTTTCACAAATTAAATGTTTAGAAAATTTCTAGAAATAAGTAATTAAGATACCTTTACAAACACAATAGAGGAGTTAAGTGTTGAGCTAAAATATCAATTGGGTTCTAAGTTAAAATATTAATCTCTTGCCTCTCCACACAGCTCTTTCCTCTGCCCCGTTCATCTCCTCTCTTGTTTATTGCTTTCCAGCTCCACCTGATCATTGCCACCCTCTCTTCTAATATCTGAATAGCCTTCTACAGCAAAACACCCATTCTGTTCTGGCCCCTTCCTTCATTTCCTAGCATAAAGCTGCCCCTTCCAGATGCATGGCAATGTCACTAGAGTTGGCCACACAAAAAATATCACCCAATTCACACTGCAGAGTGTTTGGCATCAGAAAGAGCGTCCAGTCAGGAAAACCATGCTAAAGCTGACACTGGAGCATCAGGCTGTCCTTGGGCCTATCACATCCTTGTCCAACCATCAAAACCTTAAAAGCATGAAACAAGAATGTTAAATGAAGATTCTCTCTCGCACACGCACACACTCGCACACGCACACACACACACACACACACACACACACAAACAAACAGAGCAGACTTTTTCTCATTCGTCATTAACCACATTCAACAGGCAATGGTTAAGCCAAGGCTGTACTAAAAGATACTTGCTTCCCCCTTTAAATCATCAGACTGAACACAAAATAATGATGTCGCAAAGTAAGCTTCTTAACCAAAGAGTTTTGCTTGCATCTTACACATGTTTCCATTATGTTTTCTCCAGGGACACAGCAGTGGCAATATTAAGATTTGAACTAGTGATCATGTGGTATCTAGTCCAGTGCCTCAACGTCACAACCATTTTGCCTGTTACATTTGAACAAATTTAAAACTAGATATAATGAAATGAAACAAAAAGTATAACTCACACACACACACACACATACACACACACACAGGTGAAACTGAAGCCCGTCGTGTTTGGAATGTTTCCCAATTATGCTACAGGTTCTGTCACATTTCTTCATCCATTTATAACCAACTCTGTCACAGAACTACAGTGTTTCCATTCAGTGGGGTTGCAGATAAACAGCAACAACAACAAACACTTTAATTCAGTGGTGATGGTCACATACAATGACTGAGGATTACATTGTCAATATGTATCTATTGTACCAAGTTTGGAATAATATCTAGTAACAGAGAAGGGGGAGGGGTATGTTAAATTATTTTCGAATGTGTTTGAGATTTGATTTCAAAACAAAACTGGAAAACAAAAGAAAAAGACAAACAAAGCAAAGAAACAGAATTTTGTTTTTGCTTTTTGTTTTTCTTTGTGCTAAATCTGTAAACACTAAAACTTTAAGTAGTTTTAATTTTTCAGTTTTAGAATATTTCTGAGTGACTTTCACTGATGACAATATTGGTTTTTAAGGAATTTAGAAAGTCATTGCCCAAACGGCTTCCTAATGGAACAAAGTCTCAAGAGTACTGTTTACAATTCCTTTGAAAGTGCAGAAATACCAATTTCAAATTAATCTCACAAAGAAAAATAAAGAACAAATGATTTATGAAAAGTTCCATTGAACAGTTTTTTCTTGGTTGGTGGAGCTAGGGAGGGAGAGAGTGGTGGGGAGAGAAAGAGAAATCTTAGAAGAAGATAAAATGTGCATTAGTGTATACTTTGAGTTGTAATATTGATTTCGTTAGACAAGTGTTTAGAAGAGATTTTAGCAATGACCAAATGTTTTGATAAAGAACAAACTAAAATCTCAAAGTCAGTCAAATTTCTGCAAAAGATTGAAAATATGCCAAAAAAAAAAAAAGAAAGAAAAACAAAAAAAAAAGATTTAATGCAATTGTTCTGTGTCTATATGTATACACACACACACACATAATGCAATATTAAAGTGCATTCATACATACAAATATATAATATATACATACATACATACATACATGCACACAGAAGAGAGTGAGAGAAGGGAAGAACTGGCTGGTGAAGCTATTTCAGCTGAGTGAAACAGTTTGAAATCATCTAAATTTAGGGTATTGATTATTGATTTATTCTTGTTCAAATAAAATTTGCTGGATGAAAAATTTGAAATATAAAAAAGGAAAGTTAAAATGTTGATAGTATAGAAGCTGCACCAAAGCTGAGAGAATGTTTTCTCATCAGCATTAATGGTGAATCTTGTAGATATGTATTAACATTCTACATTGAGGAAGCATTACTGAAAAAATAGGTCTCCTTTCTTATGCAGTATGTATGTATGTATGTAATATATATATATATATATATATATGTATATATATATATATATATATATATATATATATAAATGATAGATATGTACTTGGAAAAGAGATTTTTGAAATACGTGAGTTTATTGTTTTACTAAGTAATTTAAAGTTTCTGTTAAGAAATTTCAAATGAAGTCAAAGAAATAATCAAGTCACACCTGGTCACCAATGCTGTTCTACATTGGGACTATTTTGAAAGGTTCACCTGATAACTTGGATGTAAATCGATATTATCTAAAGTTACCTTCTAAACAGTGTGGTTGGGTGATTAAGTATGTCTAGGCATGAGATAAACCAGTCAGTTAGTGTATGATGGTTACCTCCTCAGCATGTGACAGTAGTCCATCTGTATGGGGCAAGCTGTCACAATTTAACAGTCAACCTGTAATACTCCATTTTTTTCACCTATAATCTATATGGTTTCTTTACCTTCCATCCATAATCCAATTGTTTGTCTTATTCCCTGCCTGCAGTCTTAACACACTGATAAACAATAATACCAACTAGTATTCTAATTATCTGTATTCAATCATCACCATTACCTTTTAACATCTGTCTTCAATGTTGGCATGGGTTGGACATTGACCAGACCTGACAGATGAGAGAACTACGTTATGCCTCAGTGTTTTGCTTTGGCAGGGTTTCTACATCTGTCTTTGATGTTGGCATGGGTTGGACATTGACCAGACCTGACAGATGAGAGAACTACGTTATGCCTCAGTGTTTTGCTTTGGCAGGGTTTCTACATCTGTCTTCGATGTTGGCATGGGTTGGACATTGTCCAGACCTGACAGATGAGAGAACTACGTTATGCCTCAGTGTTTTGCTTTGGCAGGGTTTCTACATCTGTTTTCGATGTTGGCATGGGTTGGACATTGACCAGACCTGACAGATGAGAGAACTACGTTATGCCTCAGTGTTTTGCTTTGGCAGGGTTTCTACATCTGTCTTCGATGTTGGCATGGGTTGGACATTGACCAGACCTGACAGATGAGAGAACTACGTTATGCCTCAGTGTTTTGCTTTGGCAGGGTTTCTACATCTGTCTTCGATGTTGGCATGGGTTGGACATTGACCAGACCTGACAGATGAGAGAACTACGTTATGCCTCAGTGTTTTGCTTTGGCAGGGTTTCTACATTTGTCTTCTAGGTTTAGATTAATTCATGATTTGGTAAACTAGATTTCCTGATTTATTTGAAGTCCTGTATTTTATTCTGCAGTTACTCTCCCTTTTGTCTCGTCCCTAAGCATTATTTGTAAAAATTATATTTCCTTTGGCCCTTAGCCAAATGAATTAGTTTTAATTCCTGTAAATACCTCTCCCATCAAAATTCACAGCTTCTAAACTAACCTCACCAATTAACATTCCAGAGAGACTATTTCCCCAAGACTTCTTCAATTCAAATTATAGTTCACCTTCAACATAAATCATTTTCTCTTAAGGCTAACTGCTAAGTCATCTTAATCTTATTCAATATTAATATCCTCCTGATCCAAAATAGTTTAAGCTTAAGATTAAAAGATAGATTCCCTTAGAGCATTCTTAATGAGTTGAGTCACTTATTTTTTATCCAATCAAAACTCAGCATTCCTTAATTTCAAAGCAATATTTGTCATTTTCCCACATTACAACTCTATTTAATTTTAACCATGCAACCTACACTAAAAATTTCAATGTCAATGTGTTTGTAGAACAAAGTGTAAGCATTTTGAGAGAATAATTGAATAGAAAAGGCATCAGACGTGGTGTGCAAGAGAGGAAACTGTGCAGGTAGGGTCATGTGATGTGTATGAATAAGGACTCTCTAAATGCTGATGAAACTAGCGGAAGAGGAATACCCAGGAAGATGTGAGAATTGATACCCAGGAATACTCAGGAAGATGTGGTACAAAGTGTTGAGAATTGATTTTCTGAGTTTGAGTGTCACAGAGATGACAAGGGATTGAGACAACAGTTTGCTGTCCTTGAGAAGATCCATCCACCAAGTAAAATGAAGGCCAAAAAAGCACAATGTGTCCCTAACTAACCTCTCCCCACAGCATCCCATCTTCCCTCTGCCCATGTTCACTGCTTGCAGTATTCCCCTGTCTCCCACCTGAACCTACCTGCATACAATCTCTTCCCAACAACATATCCTCCACTTCCACTATCTCCCCCCACCCACCCAGCATTCACTCTTCTCTGGCAACCATCTAAACTTACCCACCCTAACCCTAATCCCTGGTCCCTTTCCCTATGTACACCTTCCTGTATGCCCCCCCCCATTACATCTTCACCAACTCTCCTCCCTTTCTCACCACCTCACATAGCCAGGATTCTCTTCCAACGCAAAACACACTTTTCTCTCCCTTAATACTACTTCCCCCAACTCAGCTGAAAGGGGTCTGGTAAGGTACTTGGTGACCCTGTCGGTGCTGGTACCACATAAAAAGCACCCAGTACATTTTGTAAAGTGGTTGGCATTAGGAAGGACATCCAGCCATAGAAACCATGTGAAAACAAACAGCATAGTTTGGTGCAGTCTTTCTGACTTGCCTGCACTTGTCGAATGGCCCAACCCATGTCAGCATGCAAGGAGGATGTTGAAAGATGATAATGTTGCATTACTTGATCCATCATCTCTTCTTTAAAAATGGGTTGTAATTTAAATGATATTTTGTTATTTGGTTGGTTTAATTGACAATAGAGTCAAAAATGTAAGGAGACTAAAATAAGAAGTCCTCTGTGTGCGTGTGTGTGTGTGTGTGTGTGTACACATGGTTAACTGAAGATAGGAGTTAAGAAGTGACTAAACATCAACACTATTAACAACAGTGGCCTCACCGAGGTGATGACTACTGACCGAGACCTTTGGAAATGTGCTGTGCGTGAGAAGACCCGGCAAGCCGAGTAAGATCGTTGCCAGTGCCCCTGGACTGGTTCTTGTGCGGGTGGCACATGAGATGCACCATTTTGAGCGTGGCCGTTGCCAGTACCGCCTGACTGGCTCCTGTAGGATTTTTGAGCGAGATCGTTGCCAGTGCCCCTGGACTGCCTTGTGCGGGTGGCACATAAAAGACACCATTTCGAGCGTGGCCGTTTTCGTGCGGGTGACACGTAAAAGCACCCACTACACTCTCTGAGTGGTTGGCGTTAGGAAGGGCATCCAGCTGTAGAAACTCTGCCAAATCAGACTGGAGCCTGGTGTTGCCATCCGGTTTCACCAGTCCTCAGTCAAATCGTCCAACCCATGCTAGCATGGAAAGCGGACGTTAAACGATGATGATGATGATCCACTGCCTAATCTAACAACTAACAACATTTTGTTGTTTGTGGAGAAGGTTTAGAGAGAACAGCTAATAATAACAATGCTTCTGACAAATCAAACCCTCCACATTTGGCAAAATCTTCCTACAAAATACTAAGGCAAAACACAGACAGAAAATAACAACAAAGACTTTCTAAAAGCCAGTATAAAGGATTGGAGTTTTGTCCATGTTAATTTAGAAGATATAACGAGCTCAATAACGAGATTTTAAGCCCAGACTCAAAACTTGAATATGGATAAATTAAAAACACTGGATGTCTCAAACTTTCAACACAACTCACAAATTTTCAAAATGTTTTGAAAGAAAAACAAAAACTAAAAACAAAGAAACCAGAATCATTCAGATTTACACTGAAAGACATATTTGAAGAAGGGATGGTGGAGGATGGAGGAGGAGGATGGAAGAGGATGATGGAGGATGGAGGAGGAGGATGATGGAGGATGGAGGAGGATGATGGAGGAGGATGATGGAGAAAGATGGTGAAGGATGATGGAGAAAGATGGTGAAGGATGAAGGAGGAGGAGGAGGATGGAGAAAGATGGTGAAGGATGAAGGAGGAGGAGGAGGATGGAGGAGGAGGATGGAGGATGGAGAAAGATGGTGAAGGATGGAGGAGGAGGATGGAGGAGGAGGATAGAGGAGGAGGATGGAAGAGGATGGAGGAGGATGATGGAGAAAGATGGTGAAGGATGAAGGAGAATTATGGTGAAGGATGAAGGAGGAGGATGGAAGAGGATGGAGGAGGATGATGGAGAAAGATGGTGAAGGATGAAGGAGAAAGATGGTGAAGGATGAAGGAGGAGGAGGAGGATGGAGGAGGAGGATGGAGGAGGAGGATGGAGGAGGAGGAGGATGGAGGATGGAGGAGGATGATGGAGAAAGATGGTGAAGGATGGAGAAAGATGGTGAAGGATGAAGGAGGAGGAGGATGGAGGAGGATGATGGAGGATGGAGGAGGAGGATGATGGAGGATGGAGGATGGAGGAGGATGATGGAGAAAGATGGTGAAGGATGAAGGAGGAGGATGGAGGAGGAGGATGGAGGATGGAGAAAGATGGTGAAGGATGGAGGAGGAGGATGGAGGAGGAGGATGGAGGAGGAGGATAGAGGAGGAGGATAGAGGAGGAGGATAGAGGAGGAGGATGGTGGAGGATGAAGGAGGATGATGGAAGATGGAGGATGGAGGATGGAGGAGGATGGAGGAGGATGATGGAGGAGGATGGAGGAAGAGGATGGAGGAGGAGGATGGAGGAGGATGGAGAAAGATGGTGAAGGATGAAGGAGGATGGAGGAGGAGGATGGAGGAGGAGGATGGAGGAGGAGGATGGAGGAGGAGGATGGAGGAGGAGGATGGAGGAGGAGGATGGAGGAGGAGGATGGAGGAGGAGGATGGAGGAGGAGGATGGAGGAGGATGGAGATTTAGACTGAAAAACATATTTAGAGAAGGAAAGGTTGAGGATGGAGGAGTCATTGAAACATTGATTCCAGTGTTTGACTGATTCTGTCAATTAGAATCCTGGACTAACTTAAACCAAAATTCCATAAACCTTTTCAGAGATTCCTGACCAATTCTATCATTCCTTTCAAAAGTCAACAGCAACTTCTGCTTCAATATTTTATTTCGAATTTTTCATTTTAAAAGTTTTGGTATTTAACTTCAAAATTTTATTGAAGAGTCAGTTGATGTTTTGAGGGCAAACAGTGGAATGTACCAATTGCAAGATCAAAAGTAACAAGATTTCATCTGATTTAGTTAATCTTGTTAGATATTGTTTGGATAAATTCCTGCTTAGAATATGAAATGCTTATTGGTTATTGGAAGAAGCTTAAAAAATTTTTTAAAGATAATATATTTCAGATAGTAAAAATTTTAATGAAAAATTTTTTTTTAAATTTCAAAATCAATATATTATGTTCAGAAAATTATGAATCTCAACTAGAAATAAGTAAATTTAATAAAGTCCATCTATTGACTGCCGCACAAATAACGGACAATAAATTTGTGATTTGTTTGCAGATATACAGTGAATAAATTAATAAATACCCCCAGATATATATTATGTTATGCTGCTAATTAACATCATTTGGAGAAAAAACTTGATAGCTGGCCAAATGTTAAGGAATAATAAAGTCACCATTTCAACAATAAAAGACAGAGCTCAATATTCTCTGTTATTCAATGTATTTATTGTGCAGGGTTATGGAATAATAATTCATTGCTGCTGCTAAGAGTGTCACAGTTTTATGTGGGGTTCCACAGACGAAAAGGAGAGGCAAGATGAAGTACATCTGACAGTAAAACACTACTTTAGAATATCCTGCTAACCCATGCCAACATGGAAGTGTGGATGTAAAACAATCTTGACAGTTTAATCCTTTTTTTTTGCCATATTTCTGTTAAATACATTGCCTTTGTTGCAATTAATTTTTTTAAATAATGAAGAATTTAGTGAAAGAATTGTTCTCATGAAGATGGTGTTTGAAACAACACAAAATACTGATAAAAGATTTTGATTTAAATAATTTTAAAAGAAGTTTGCATCATAGAACTAGGAACAGACTCAGTGGAGATTATGCTTAAGAATTTTAGCTGACCAAGCCAAGAATATGGTAAGATCCTCGACAATGATAGTTTCAGGATAAAGGTTTAAGCAACACGCTTAGAGTAAAAACATGAGATAAAGTTGCTTTCAGGGTTGAAACAGGAAGGGGGCTGTGGGGGGAGGGAGAGAGTGAGTTACGGTTAGAGAGAAGGACTTGTTATTAAAATTCAGAGAAGCAATACTTGGCAGAATGATAAAGAAAGCAAAACTAAAATGGTGATTGAGAAATTGAGGGTGTTCTGTGATGCTTTAGCTTTGCCTATTAAGGTGAATTATATTTGTTGATGTTGGTGAGCTGAATGGCTTAGTTACTGGCGCATGAGAATAATATTAGATGAAAAAATAGATTAACAGCATTTGAATGAGAATCATTTTTTTTCATATTATACTGGGAAAACACAGACAAAAAACAAAACGAAACAAAAAAAGCCACAGTTAGGTCATAATATGATCAGCAAAAAGGTAGCAAAGAAAGAGAGAAAGCATTAATCTATTGAAATAGACTTTAAACTGATTGATTGTTGGAGAAAACATGCAGGCAGTTGCAGATGAAGTTATTAGAGTGGGTGAGGAGAGAGAGAGAGAGAGAGAAAAACAGGTTAATCAACGAAATAGTAAGATTTATGAAGATATTAGTAGGATGAAGAGAACAGTAGCTTTATGTAAAGAGAGTCATTATGAAGTGAAATGGTTGAGTAGATATGGCATCAAATTATTGGCACAGCATTTAGAAGTTTCTATGACTGCATTGTGTCTTTGTGCAAGATGCAGAACTGCTATTGATCCTGCAATGAAGCAGGTGCCAAATATGCATTGCTTGTTCAGTTCTCCTTTATATGAGAATGCTTCAGAGGAATTCTTTAGCATTTCATCAATTTATGAACTCCATGAAAAAGCTGCTGTTCAGATCTTTTTTGGCATCATTCCTTGTTTAACAGGTAAAATGGCTGATGATAACGGTATTCCCAGGTACTAACTCACTCATAGGTACTCTCTCTCTTTCTTTCTCTGAAAGCTATCATGTTGATAAAGGTATTTATACTCACCAACAGTAGAGATGGAAGTTTCTAAACAATGGCAATTCATACCGTTTCCTCAATTAACAGGAATTATTCTAATCTTATACAATAGTTCATTGACAACATTCTTCAGATAACAAAGACTCATAAATCTGAATTACTATTATTACTATTATCATTATTACTATTATTATTATTATTATTATTCTACCAACAATTCCTCTCTTATAATCATTCAGTGATTTCTCTTATGGAAATATAAATATTTATTAATACGATTATATTCCGCTGCCGCCACCATTTTATTAAACTCATTTCCAAGTTGGCAAGCGTTGGGGGGATAAGTCCTCAAAGTTCAAGTCAGTTCCTATCTGAAGTTCCTATTTTCTTTGATCAGTTCAGTAGCATGTCTCATTGATGCATCCCATTTATGGAATGGTTTCTATACTACGTATCTTCATGTCAACCACAGAGTAAAATGGCAGTTATTCATCCTCATCATCATTTAACATCTGTTTTCCAAGCATGGCTTAGACGGGTCTGACTGGAGTCGGCCAAGTGAGAGGACTGCTGTCTGTTTTGGCATGATTTCCACAGCTGGATGCCTTTCCTGACCCTAACAACTTCACAGAATGCACTGGGTGCTTTTTTTATATGGCACCAGCACCAGTGAGGTCACCAAATAATTACAAGACCCCTCAGCTGAGGAGGATGGGTAACAGTAGCGAGGCGGGGGGGTTGTGCCAAGTCACGAGAAGTTAGAGTATAAGTAGAGGGACAGAAGTGTCTTGCAGTAAAAGAAATTCATGGCTACCTTGGGGGAGACAGTGAAGATGGGATGGGATGGGCGGAGGGGGGTACACTCAAGTTGCATGTGAAAGGAAAGTGGGAGGGGTAGAAATAAAGGGAGGGGATGTTAAGAGAATATGTTATGGGGAAGAGATTCAACAGGGGTGATTGGGAAATCAGGAGGAAGGGAGTAGAGGGGATGGAGAGGGTGGGGGGAGGTGCTGGGGAAATGGAGTCCTGATAAAAATTGACATGGCTTCATCTAAGAAATTGTTAATTTAAAAAATATATAACACATCTGTCATCATCGTCATCGTTTAACGTCCGTTTTCCATGCTGGCATGGGTTGGACGGTTGGACTGGGGACTGGCAAGCCAGGAGGCCTCAGCAGGCTCTAGTCTGATCTGGCAATGTTTCTACAGATGAATGCCCTTCCTAATGCCAACCACTCCAAGAGTGTAGCGGGTGCTTTTATGTGCCACCAGCATGGGAGCCAGTCAGGCGGCACTGGCATCGGCCATATTTTTTAATACAAAATTATATAAAATATATACTAGAATATATAAGATATATGTTTTTTAATATTATATACAGGCTCCCAAACTGGAATGAGGAATATATTCTTTTATTTGCCTTTAGTCGAACAAATCGACCCCAGGACTTATTCTTCGTGAGCCTAGTACTTATTCTATCGGTCGCTTTTACCGAACCGCTAAGTTACGTGAACACACCAACATTGGTTATCAAACGATGGTAGGGGGACAAACACAGACACACAAACATACACACACACACACGCGTATACATACGACGGGGTTCTTTCAGTTTCCATCTACCAAATCCACTCACAAGGCTGTCGTCGGCCCAAGGCTATAGTAGAAGACACTTGCCCAAGGTGTCACACAGCGAGACTGAACCCAGAACCATGTGGTTGGTTAGCAAGCTTCTTACCATACAGCCACTCCAGCACCTATATACACATTCATATGCACACATACATACACACACTTACATATATATATTTATATACATATCGTTCACAGATGAGATCCAGAGATACTCCACATAGAAAACACTTAACAGAGCTCAGAAGCGTAAAACTTAGTCTCTGTCTTTCCAGGGGATTGATTCCACAAGGTAAAGAAAGGCTTTAAGAGGGATCAGGCTGAGTGGGTATAGGGGCAATTATGGGGATAAACAGACACATGATGTGTCTAATTTGCTTATTCGCATGATTGCCTATACACACACACACGTGTGTGTGTGTGCGTGTGTGTGTGTGTGTGCGTGTGTGTGTGTGTGTGTGTGTGTATATATATATATATATATATATATATATATATATATATGTAGGCAATTATGCAGATGAATAAATTAGACACATGATGTGTCTAATTTGTTTATTTGTATAATTGCCTATACACCCACACATACAAATATGTACACATATCTATCATACGAAAAACTGAAATCTTTGTGTGGGTGGGGTATAAGGAAAATAAGAAAAATATTGGTAACGAAATGAAGTTCGAATAAATCTCAACAAAACTTTGGCTAAAGCAACAATAAACTTTATTTTTTAAAGAACTTGAAAGCAGAGAAGTTTGGCAAATCGCCAAGCAGCCAGCTGCAAATGTCTCTAGCTAATTTTTGCCTCAATAGCACAAACATTCCTCATTAATTTTGTGTGGAGACAGAGAAAGAGAAGAAAACTTTATTCATAAATAGTGGGCATTATATTACTGTTTCGTTGATTTGACACTTGGAAATAACCGAATGGGAGGTTGTGAAAGAACAAAATATTGTGCATTCTGCTATCAAATTATTGTATTCACAAAATATCACCCCCACCCCACACACATTGCAGCCCACTTGACCAATTGGTTTTGCAGTTTGAGGAGAACCAATCTCAGCACTCATGGAAAAAAAAAAAGGTTGGTTGGAAAAGTATGGTGTAGACTCTTTGTCACTTAAAGTCAGAAAGTGCTGCATCCAGGATGTGGATGTCGTTGGAAACAACAACAAAAATGCTGTGGGAGAAATTCCTGAGAGAAAACTTGTGTGGTGAGGGGGAAATACTCTCGGTGAAGGATCTGTTGGATCTTTCACTCCAATTTCTTACAAAATTCACAAACTGGATGCAACATTTTCTGACCACCAACGGCAAAAGGCCTGCACCAGGCCCTTCCTGCTGGCCCTTTTGATAAGTGTGGAGATTAGTTTCCCTAAATTCTCACATAGGAAACTGATTAATACAATCATCTCTAATATTGTATTGCATAAAATAACATATCCACTCTATTCACGAATATACAAGAGCTTATTTCTTCTGACTCATGCAATCCTACACAACTGACACACACATTACATATACATCTTCTGCTAATGAGAAATAAAATTTATTCAGGTTTTCAGTTCCGTTTATCCTGTTTGTACTAAAAGGATAAAGACCCCTTCGTTTATGAATGACCGTGGGATTGCACCTGGAAAGTTATCCTCCCAGGCACAAGTCCGGGCAAGGTTATTGTTTATGGAAGACCAGCCTCACCTCTCTCCATGCCATTGACGTTATCCAAGAGAACGGCAAAGGGGCCGATACAGCCTTGGCACCAGTGACTTTGCAACTCATTTCTACAGCTGAGTGAACTGGAGCAACGCGAAATAAAGTGTCTTGCTCAAGAACACAATACACAGCCAGGCCTGGGAATCAAACTCACTCCATCATGATTGTGAGCCTGAAATCTATATAATAAAAAACAACATAAGTAAAACTAAAAACTAAATTATGATAGCAGTAACTCTAATGAGTTAATTGGAATGTCTAACCAACATGGTTAGACCATACTCTCAAAGAAATATGTCAAATTATTGTTAATTAAATAAATGTCTCTTTCACTATAAAACACTAGCAACAGGTTTTCCAATGCATAAAAAAAAAACCCTACGTGTGAACAGAGTATCATTAAAAATTTAATAATTGAAAAGCATTAATTAGAGTTTGGTCTTAATATTTATGAACTCTCTCCCTCTGTATGTATATGTGTATGTACATGTGTTTGTGTACACATACATATCTATGCATATACATAATCATATGTATATCTGTGCATACACTTGTGTGTATATACATATACACCTCTTTGACAAGAGGTGTATATGTCCATGGCCATTGGAGTCTGATAAGTTGTCTATAAGGCAAAGTGCTTTGTGGATGTGAAAATATTGGTCACTCTATGACTGGCCATAGAATTGACTGCTTCATATATATATATATATATATATATATATATATATATATATATATATATATATACTGGAGTAAGCACATAAATGTGAAACAAGGTGGAAAAAAAGAGTACTCAAATACCAGAGGTAGAGTAATATGCTTTTAAAAACTGTTACTCAGAGTTTCACATTCCTGATCGTCGGATAGTTTCGTTAGAAAGTGTCCAACGAACAGGAACGTGAAACTCTGAGTAACAGTCTTTGTCATATTTCTGCTGCTTTTAAATAAAGTATATATATATATATATATATATATATATATATATACGTACACACACCCCCTCACAGAAGCATGGGTGTGCAATAAGAAGTTGGCTTCCCACCTGCATGGTTCTAGGTTCAGTCTCTTTGCATGGTACCACGAGTAAGTGTCTTCTGCTAGAGCCGTGGGCCAACCAAAGTTTTGTCAGTGGATTTGGTAGACAAGAACTGAAAGAATCCTATTATATGTGTGTGTGTGTGTGTGTATGTCTTCCACCACTGCTTGACAACCGGTGTTGGTGTGTTTACATCCCCATAACTTAGTGGCTTGGCTAAAGAGACTGACATAATAAGTACCAGGTTTAAAATAAAAATAAATACTGGGGTCGAATCATGACTAAAATATTCTTCAAGGTGGTGCCCCAGCATGGCCACAGTCCAGTGACTGAAACAAGTAAAGAATATGAGGAAGCAAGACTTAGAAGCTCTGGAGCTGATTATCCTCATCACCATTTTAACATCTCTGCTTGCATAAGTCGGACAGAAGTGGTTGAAGCAGATATTCTACGGTTGGATGTCCTTCCAGTTGTTGCCAAGCAACGTTAGTATTTCCTCATGGTTAGATGTGGGTTTTTTTTCTGGAGGAGACTTGAAAGGAACAACATCTTTCACACAATGGTGATGCTCATTATAGAAGCATCACATAATGTTAAAAACAGAGGATGCATGATGTACTTTTTTGAGTTCCTATCAACCAAATCCATTCACATGGCTTTAGTTGACTTGGTGGAGTGGGGTGGACAGTAGAAAACACTTGCTCAAGGTACTGTTCACTGAAATTGAACACCAGACCACACAGCCATGCCAGCACTTGTAATATGAAACCATTAAAATGGAACTATGTAACCGGGGCTGCAAATATTGGAATGTAGAATTCAATATTGAGAGACGAGAAATGGTTTCCTAAATAGGGAAGCAGGGTCCATTTGCCTATTCTTCTGTTCTCACTTAAGTTTACAGTCTTTAACCAAACTCCATCCAATACTGATTATTCAACCAATCTACGTACATGTAGATATAGAGCAGCTGAAACGAAAGGCAGAGAAAAAGTAACTAGAAATGAAAACCAAACCAACATCATGATCACTGTAATAAATTTGAAGCAAAAATTGATTTCTGTCAGAATAAAAGCGACAGAGTAGAAATCAATGAGTGAAGTTGAGTGCAGTCATTTCTGACTTTTATAGTTTTTCACCTTAAATGGTTTAGTGGAAGGAAAAAAATGACAACATGCAAGAAGAGTACCACTGGCAAATATGCAAATGCATGTGTATCAGCATATGTGTGTGTGTGTGTGTGTGTGTATATATATATATATATATATATATATATATATATATATGTAATGTGTGTGTGTGCATACACACACGTGTGTATGCATGCACATACGTATGTTCAAGTGTTATTTTCAAGCATTTTAAGAATAACACCTGAACATTTACTGTCAGTGTGACAATACTGAGAAAGAGTAGGTTAAATGAGACTTCAAAATACACTTAAATACATATATGCATGTGTGTATGAATATATATATATATATATATATATATATATATGTATACATGTGTATAGATATATACGTACGTACACACACATATATAGGTACATATAGAAACACACTCACCGACCACACACACACACATAACGGTCTGTGAATTTAGTTGGTACATTTGTTTTACTTCGATGGGCAGAAGAATTTATTCCATACATGGAGTCACTTGATAATAATATACTCCATACACATAGTTACTTGATAATAATAATTAAAATTCAATTGTAGAATGGTATTGTACTGAATCTTTTATTTTGCAATAATGAACGGAAAAAAATCATTCATGTGTTTTGGTCTAAATTAGTCCTCATCAGTATAATGATGAAAATTATTTGAATCAGAGGCTGTAGTTTGCTTTTAATAAGAAAGACATTTGAAGGCGGCAAGCTGGTAGAATCGGTAGCACGCCGGGCGAAATGCTTACCGGTATTTTGTCTGCCATTATGTTCTGAATTCAAATTCCGCCAAGGTTGACTTTGCATTTCATCCTTTCGGGGTCAATACCAGTTACGCACTGGGGGTTAATGTAATCGACTTAATCCCTTTGTCTGCCCTTGTTTGTCCCCTCTATGTTTAGCCCCTTGTGGGCGATAAAGAAATAAGAAAGACATCAGAGCCTCTGGCATGAAAATACAAAAAATTCATTCAGTTTTTCTGTCTGCCCCCCCCCCTTTCTATCACTCTCCTCCTTTAATGACGACCACCACAGCTTCCTGAAGCTGGATCCATTAACAGATCTAGGATGTCAGTCATCCTAGTGAAGTTCATTTTGCTGATAACATCTGCAAACCCTTCAACAACATCAAATATGCCAGCCTCCTGTCAAAACTACCCATCTCTCATCTCGGTCACTTCCTGCTAGATTACACTCTCATGGCTTGTCCTAATGAACATTTCTCTAACCCATGTTTTATCAATATTGGTGTCTCTCAAACATTCACCTCTGCCCCAGATGTGCTTCTTTCTAAACATCAATCATTCCCTTGCCATTCCATGTAACAGCATCCACTCTGAACTGGTCCACACTATCTTTTGTTTATCTCTAACCATATCCCACCTGAGTGTCAGCTTCATCCAACCAAAACACCTCCCATCAAACCTGCACCGATTCCATGAAGGGAAACCTCAAAAATATCTGCTGTCAGGCCCATGCCAGTATTGCATCCTTCAACAGCAATAAAAAGAAACAGGAAACCCACCAAAGTCCTTTTTATAAAGAAAGTACCATCACAACTAGCCATTCCTTCAACCCAAGCAGCTGAGTGAGTACTTACACTCAATGTTGTAGAGCGTCAGAGAAGATCTGTTATGGAGACCATGGCTTTAAGATAGGATCTCAAAGTTTGATCCTTCTCTTCAGAACCAGAAAAATCTAACAATTACTGACCCTCAACAAAGTGCAGGTGAAACCCAGAATAGAACAATGCCCACTATCCAGGAGGGTACTGTACAAAACCCATTCCAGACTTTACAAAAGGGAAAGTCAGTTAAAAGAATGACAAGTCCCAGAGCCTCATTTCCAGTTCCCAGCCCATGTACTGTCTTCTCTCTGCCATTTCTATACGTACTTCAATAGTTTCAGCTCAGCAGAGCTGGATGAGTTCCTACCCCTGAGACATACAGTTCTCCTCCAGACATCAGCCATGTTGTTTTCACCTATTAACCACTAGCCACAACCACCACCACCACCACTATACTCAGTTCTTCCTCCCCAGAACTTTATCCCCTTGGAATTACCCACCTTGCACATGTCTTTGCTAGAACTGTCAACATGGAACAAATTAAGCAGGATGTTAATAGAACCAATCTAACCTGTGTTTGAGAGCCTGTAAAAGCCAAGGCCCCTGCCTTTTCTTCATCACTTACCATAGACCTCTTATTTCTTTATTGCCCACAAGGGGCTAAACATAGAGGGGACAAACAAGGCCAGACAAAGGCATTAAGTCGATTAGATTGACCCCAGTGTGTAACTGGTACTTAATTTATCGACCCCGAAAGGATGAAAGGCAAAGTCGACCTTGGCGGAATTTGAACTCAGAACGTAACGGCAGACAAAATACTGCTAAGCATTTTGCCCGGTGTGCTAACGTTTCTGCCAGCTCGCCACCTTACCATAGACCTCTGTCTCTCCCCCTCTCACTCTCACTCCTCTACTGGATGTGTGTGTGTGTGTGTGTGTGTATTATAAGGAACAATACGAATAACATAAGATGCAGACTTCAAAATCTTTGAAATAGAGGAATATTGTTCCGTGTTTGTGTGTATGTGTATTAAAGATATACACACACACATACACACAGGAGTACATTTATAACTATTAAAATGTACAATTCATTGCTATACTTCTTAGAGATTCCAAGAAAATGAAATCTGGTTACCTTAAACCTGAAGCTGCAGAATTAAAAGGTCAGAAAAAATCTGCAGCGATAAAAGGTCAGAAAGAGGCAAAGACTTCATGACTGAATGTGTCAAAGACAGACAAATACATTCCAAAACATGATTACGTAAAACAATTGCAGGATTATATGGAAATGAAAGTATTTTACATGAAAAGTGGAGGTTGATATTTGTCAGAACACTTATTGGTATGGCATCAACAATAGACAACAGAGAATCTGTGTGCATGTCTCTGTCTCTCTCTCTTTCTCTAGAAGAAAGCTGACTGGTACAGTAAACCAGATTGTCTTTAGACAATGTAAATGTATGATATGGTACAGACTAGTTTGTATTTGTTCACTGTATTCAGTTACCAACCACAACAAAGCTTACTTCAACTACTTAAAATGTAGGCTTAAAGTATACACTTTTGGGGCTCTTACACACAATTAATTTCTGCTTTAAATTCAAAACTTCAGCTCTAATCAGACACTCTACAAATACACTGTTGTACATTGATAAATTAATTAAATCTTTCTTGGGATCATCTTTACACCTTTTATAAAACTGACAGTCCAAGTGGATTTCATTGCAATGAGGAACAGATTGTGTACGGATGGGAAACAATGCCTTCAAACTGATTTCAAATATTTCTGGTTTAATTATTGGCAGAAAGTCTGAGTTTAAATTTGAAAATAATTTGTGTTTAACTTGCAAACTTTAGTAGAACATGTAGTCCAGAGGACGCTGCCAAATATGGACTTAAAGGACACGTTCAAATTTATATGTGCATGTATGTGTAAAATGTACAATGTATCTTATATGTGAAACATGAATAACAATCAGTTGTATAAATCAAATAGTAATTAACACAAACTGGCTCAACAAAAGTGAGTAGGTTTGAAGGTGATCAATGGAAAGTGAATCTTTTGTTTTAGACAATCCTCCTCCAATAAGCTGCACATTGCCATAATCCCCATTAACAAATATAAACACAGAGATAAATCTTATAATACCAGGAACAGACACAGATTACTAGTAATGCTGTTGTCCTTTGACTACATGTCAATTCTGACTAAGTAGACACTCCAGTGTTGACCACCCCAATCTTTATTCAGAATAATACTGAATATAGGAGTACAGTGTCTATACCCTTTCTTTATTAAAAAAAGGGTGCAATAGCAGAGTGATGGCTGCTACTTCTAGCAAACTGTGTGTCTGGAAAGGAAACAACTCTTCTTAGTAAACCAACAGAATCAGAAGTAAATGGCCAGCATAAAGTGGTTTATAAGCTGTTTGCTATGAAGAAAGATCTGCCATTTAGCAGGAAGTGGAGGGCTTCATCAGATCCTAACAGTTTAACCAATCACAATCATACAATTTTCATGACCTGAAATCAGAAAGTACACGACAAACCCTAATTCATTCATTTGTTATACTCTTACATCACAATACTTGCACCCACCCACACACACAACAACAAAATATGTCGTTCTTAAGAATTACATTCTCCCCTTTAGCTTGTATTTCTTTCATTTATTCACTTTATTTCTGCAGATCTGACATTGCCCAAAACATATCCATTCCAATCTAGACTAAATAACAACAAAAAAAACATTTATTCATCCTGGGAAAGATGCCATTCACTCCATTCTGTAAATTCAATTAAAAGTCATATCAACTTGTTCCAAGAATTGATTGGTTCCCTTCCTCACAAAACAACCATTCAAGCCACAAACATTAGCAACGTTACTCAATCACAAAACAATTATTTCTTTAAAAAAAAAAAAACAATTGGCTTCCAATAATAAACAAAAACAGTAAATTTGTACAAATATTGATAAAGAATATAAACAACACTTGGAAAGTGTTTGGGATGATGGAGTTTAGGTTTTGGATAAACTGGATTAGTTTTGATCCAACACACATATTACAGTAGTATACTATAGTAGAAGACACTTGTACAAGGTTCCACACTGTGGGACTGAACCCAAAATCATGTGGTTGGGAAGTAAAATTCTTTACCACACACAGCTATACCTGCACCTTGTATATCTTTTTTAGACAGACAGATAGATTAAAGCAGAAAAAGAAATGGTAAACAGTTTGCTCCAAAGACAGAATGCTCAGCATATGGAATCTTCGCTCAACATGATGGCGCCAATAGCTGGGATATCCTAGAAACAGCTGTCAAAGGCAATCAAATGTCCTTATCAAGTCTTGCCAAACGGTTTGCCTTTTCCTTTTCTGCATTAATTTATGCCAACCAACTCAAAGGGAAGCTACTTTTAGCTGCTTCAGAAAGGGCAGTCACAAAATCACATCCTCAAATTGGTATTTTAGTGGCATACTAATTTGAGCACTCAGAGTGCACAACTATTAGTTTCAGTCACCCTGACGAAAACTGCACATATACTTTATTCACACACACACACACACCTACCTGCAGTAAGCTTTTTTTTTTTTAACTCAGAGAATGCAAAACTCTGCCATCTCTCATTAATTCCTTTTCTTTCAACTTTTTCCCTGAAGAAGGACTGTCCAAAACATTGGATTTTCCACTCCCCACAACAAATTCACTGGAGCTTTTCTTATTGGCATCTGCTACATAGGTCTTGCCAGCACAGCCGCATTGCAGTCTGTTTGACCATATATCCCAACACGTGCGTACCATCCTCATCATTTTACATCTGCTTTCCATGTCGATATGGGTTAGTCATAACACCACATGAATAGACTGGTGCGCATGTGGCTGGATGCACTTCCTATCAAAAGTCACTTTACAAAGTGGACTTGGGGGAATTTTCTTGTAGTACCAACACTTGATCATCTCTCGGGAACAACACAACACTAAAAGTATCTCACAGCCCTGTATTTCCTCCACTCATTTCCCAACCACTTTACAGTGTGTATTGGGTTCAATTTTCCACAGCACCACTGAGGTTATCAAGTTGGTGGTGAGACAGAACTTAAGAACATCTCACTCATACTTTATTTCTTGTACACAAATCACTTTGGAGAATATGCAGGTGGTGCTTGCAGAGTGTTTCCCATCATGGTACCAACAGGTGAGGTGGGGGGGAGGTGTCTTATAGAGAATAGTCAGTAACTTATGATGGTGTACTGTCACTGAGCTCATGTGATCAAGAAGGAGGGAAACAGTGGAAGGCCAGAATGGGTGGCTGAAGGGAACAAGAATAAGATGAGAGAGAGAGAGAGAGAGAGAGAGAGAGAGAGAGAGAGAGAGAGAGAGAGAGAGAGAGAGAGAGAGAAAGAGAGAGAAAGAGAGAGAGAGAGAGAGAGAGAGAGAGAGAGAGAGAGAGAGAGAGAGAGCTATTGGGCTGGAGATGGGAAGGAAGTGATATGCAATATCAGTAAATGTTGGAGGACACCAGATGTGGCACAAAGGGGGGGAGAGAGTGATGGTATGTAGTCCCACCAAAGGGAAGTAGAGTGTATTTGGTACAGAATGTGGTTGGTGTGGTGGCACGGGGGGGGGGGTCGTTTATCACTGGAGAGGATGAAGAAGAGTTGAGAGACAGAATGAGTGATAGGGAGTCAAATGAAATGGTGAATAGGATATCCCTTGATTTAATAAATAGTGGAGGAGGCAAAGAGATGAGTTCCACCCTCAAAATGAAATTTTGGTAAAATTACAGCTTTCACATATTTTACATTGGCTCACAAAGCACCATGGCAATATTTCGGTGATTTTGCTGACTTTTTATTCCAGTCTAGATTTTACAATTATTCAAAATTTAAGCCTGTTTGTTTTTGTACTTAATTTTAGGTATGTTGTACTTGTGTGTTGATTTGGGGGGGGGGGGGGGGTTCTAGTATCAAAGCCTTCACAGATTCTGTTCTCATTTTTTGTGCTGCCATTCTCTACAGAATTGCAACATTGTCAACTATTGTTGTTCTTTTGATTTTTGCGGTGTCACATATTGTATCGTAGTTTGTTGTGACAGTTTTTTTGTTGTACGTGCATGGTCAAACAATGGGAAAATGTTGTATTCGTATGACCAGCATAGCACTTTCATTCATGAAGTTTACAACTTTCATGGTCACAATGCAATTCACATATATTTTGGTTGTTTAAAGCTGGTTTATGGTTTTTGAATTAACGATGAGAAGGTATTGCATTCTAATGGTTTTGTAAAATATTATTCTAACAGCAATTGGGCAGATAGACGTGATACATGATGTGGTCTGTTTCATGAATCTGCAGCCATTCTGTGACCAGAAACAACACACTCACACACACCACTTCTGTAGGCACTAAAAATGCAAACATATCCTTCCATAAACATAAGTAATAAATGTCCAGAAAGAGAGAAAATATCCAGAATCAAATCTGTTCTTTAGACAAACTTATAAATTTTCATCAACCAAATAAAAGAAATGCTACAAATAAAATAAGACATTGGTTAACAAGAAATCATCCAATCAATTAGAAGATTACACTGAAGACCACTATGCAAAAATAATTTCAACCCATCAAGATACACAACAAAAATACCCACATCATATACTACAGGAAGCAAGAGTAACCATGGTTACAGAATGAGTGAACACAAAAATCATGTCAAACAGAAAATGTACCACACCTGACTCCAAACTCCAAAGTTTTATCTCTCCTTTCTCCGTTTTTTTTTATTGGACCTACTATGACTTCTGCCCCTCAGAAGTGGATCTTCTGATGCCATCTCTACTGAGTAGAGGTGGCATAAGAAGGGTACTCAGGGACTCTGACTCGCATCTCTTTTCTCATCCAACCCTGCAAAGCCTTCATTAACTACGACAATGACCAGGCTTTCGACCCCAGAACATAGGTTCTCTAAAATGGTCTCCTTGCTCATATCTTTGTTGCAGGTGTCAATAGTTTACAGGGGACCATCAACATTTATGTCACCAGTTTCCATGACCCTGCAAAAGCTATGAGCAATGTCCCATCTTCTAGCCTCAGTAACCACTGCTTTCACCAAGTTTCTCAGTGGAGACTCCACTAGAAGGTAACACGGCAAAGCAGGTCATCAAAAGATCTTCTTTTACAGGATGATAATTAGCAGGATCACAGGGGTTACCCTTCGTGAGAAGGGGAACAACCTGTTATGTTTCCAAGCATTTGTCTCTCCTTCTCTACAGCGATACACTTGTAGAGTGTTTGGTGAGTATAGGGAATAGATCTGATGTGCAATGTTTGAAGGTTCTGTGTGGAAGGACAAACTCAGCATTGGTGGCCCTGTTTTGTTTGAAGCCATCGGAGGGACATTCACACTTAACATGAGGGCAAGCAAAGTGGGGAAGTTAGTTGGGTGGAAAAGGGTAGATTCAGGAGTAGATTTGTTAAGTGTAGCATAGAATTAGATGCAAAGTAAGCAGTGATGGGTGAAGTTTTCTCTGCAAAGATTTTGCTCACAGAGCAATCCTTGTCGAAAAGCAGAAGAAAAAAAAGGATTGTTCAAAATTGGTAGAGATTCTTTTGGTAAGGAACCAGAAGGATAAGCTGCAGTTCAGAAGGTGGAATAACATAAGGATTGTACGATGCACAAAGGTATCCTCTGTAGTTTGGATATGAGTTGTAGACCTGGTTTTTTCCTGGGTCAGGGTTAGGGTTTCTTCGGGCGTAGTAGATCTTATATTTTCATTTCAATGGCAATAGTGCAACTATGAGTAAACCTTGTCAGTGAGGAGATTGTGTGTGTGTGGGGGAGGGGAGGGGTGAAGGCAGTGAGTTTTTGCTGTGTTTGGGTTCCACGCAGCAACTGGCTTCAGTGGATAGTTTCAGTCAGCTGACAACTGTTTCCAGTGGGTCAGGAATGAAGTATCTTTATTGGCAGGAATAAACTAGCATAAAACTGGCCAAGTTTCAAGTTCCAACCAATCTGCTGACTTCAAGTGCCACAGTGTCTGAGTGGGGGGAGGGGGAGTGAGGTGATGGGTGAGGAAACATTGTTGTAGTGTATGTGGATGGGTGTTGGGCTGAAACTAGTCAGACAAACCAATTGGTGCAGAGCGTTAATAAACAGTCTGGCAGAAGTGGAGTTTGGAAGTGAGACAGAGAGCAATGGTGTGTTTGTTGGGGGGGGGGGGGGGGGGTGAAACAAGTTAATGAAGACAAAAGATTTAGCTTCTGCATCAATGGCATTAGTATGGGAAGAGTGTGAGAGCCAAAAGAAGTTATCAGCTTTGAAGTGATTAAAGACAAAAACTTTCAAGAATCGCAGGTGATTCAAGGGGTTTAGAGAGAGAGAGAGGGGTGAGTATCTGGATTATTATTATTATTATTATTGTTGAGGTGAGAGTCTACTTGCAACAGACACCCCTTTCAGAGCGAAGTTTAAGTAAAAAGTGGATTTTTGTCAATTAGTATAGCTTTCACAGTTTATGGTTTACAGTTGGCCAGCAGTGGGCACCACCACCCTTGGCCCAGTTTTTCCTGTTGCAACATGTGAGATATTGAGACAAGGGCATCAAGTTCATGCTCCAGAGAAACATGGAGGGGGGGGGGTGTAGTTAATCAGGAAGGTCATAGGTTAAACAGAGTATTTTGACCCTTACATCTTACAGCCAACGGCTTTCCTTCACAACATTTAATAAGTTAAATATTTTACAATGTAAATTAATGAAAATTATAAAAACTGGAATATTAAGTTATAAAATTCCATTTTCAAACAAAAACAGAAAGAAAAAAAAACCCACTTGTACTTGTTTTTTTATGGATTTTTTTTTCTACTTGTTTCAGTCCTTGGACTGTGGCCATGCTGGGGCACTGCCTCAAAGAATCTTTTTTTAGTGAAATGAATGAACCCCAAGTAATTGTTTCATTCTGAAGCGTGGTACTTATTCTCTCAGTCTCTTTTGACACACTGCTAAGTTAAGGGGTCGTAAACACACAAACATTGGTTGTCAAGCGGGGGGGGGGGGGGTAAAACAAAGAGATACAAAAATGCACAAACACACACGACAGCCTTCTTTCAGATTCCATCTTCCAAGTCCACTCAGAAGGTTTTGGTTGGCTATAGTAGAAAACAAGTGCCACACAGTGAGACTTGAACCTGAAACCATGTGGTTGGGAAGCAAGCCTCTTACCTCCACATCCACTCAAAAGTGGATATTAAATGATGATGATGATGATGATGATGATGATGATAATGCACAAATTTGATGTATTTGGTAAAATGTAGATTTTAAGTCATAATTGTTGATTAGTTTACAGATTAGAAGATAATGAGAAAAAACATTAATTTAGCCAGAGCATACTTTTGGAAAGTATTAATATTAAAACTGGCTGACATTTGCATGAGACAAAGACTTCAAACAAGAAACTGAAGGTGTAGCATTAACATGGCCTAATTAGTGATAGGATCAATTAATATTTGCAGGTATTTCAAAGAAATTATTGAAAACATATTGAAAATATATTGATGATAATTAAATAAATCTGTATTAGAAGTTGTAAATATAAATGAATTGAAACAATTTGAGGTGAATAAAATGAATTCAGTTTCTACACCAAAAACTAATCAATATATTTTATGTAATAGTAAGGTTATTAAACAGACAAGGTGACCTTAAAACAAGTGACCTTAGGAGAAGAAGTTCAATTGTTATTCAAGTCAGCAAAACTAAAATAGTTAACTTTGACAGACGATAGATACTTATTTCCACAAATAATTAAATTTTCTCAAACCTAATAAATCTGTTGTGAAATATTGGGGTGGGGGAAAGAGCTGTGTGCTTAAAATGCTCATTTTGGAAGTACAGGATTGTGGTTTCAATCCCACAGCACAGCACCACTTAACCAATGCCTGGTGAGTGGAATCTAGGGAGGTAGAAACTGTTAAAGTCTGACTTGTGTGTGTGTGTGTGTGAACACAAGAAAGAAAACCAGTGATTTTCAAATGTTAATATTCATTCTGCACCAACTTACAGACACTCCCTTGTCACTGTGATGGCCAAAAAATGTAAAAATGATCAATTAAATGCTTAAATGTAATTGTGATATGAGCAGAATTTGAACTCAAAATGCAGGCAGAACAACTAGTTTGTGTCTAATGATCTAACACTTCACCAACTCACACCATAGTCTGGAGTATTACAGGAGTATTTATCCATATCATATGATATTATAGGAGTATTTTATCCATATCATATGATATTATAGGAGTATTTTATCCAACAATCATTTATCAGTAAGGTGTAATTTCAGGAAAATTCATCCAGCGAGGCATAATATTGTAAAAGTATCCATCCATTGTTTTACTAAAGGAGTATCCAGTTAGCTGCACATTGTATTACAAAAATACTCCTGTAACACTAGTATTATAAAAGTATTTATCCAGTAGACTGCAGTATTTTAGGAATATCCAATAGACTGTAGTATTAGGAGACTATCCAGTAAGCTGTAGGAATGTCCAGTAAAAGTGTAGTATTTCAAGAATATCCATCCAGTAGACTGTAGTGTTGTAGGAGTGTATATATATATATATATATATATATATATATATATATATATATATATATACATCCAGTGATTTGTGGTTTTATAGGTGTATATGTACATATTTATCCATTAAGCTGTGGTATCGTAGGAGCATACATCCAGTAAGCTAATTTTAAAAAACTGTCATAAATGCCATAGCATCAATACCAGAGTTTCCATTTAACAAACACGTCAAGATTATTGTTGTCCAATTGTTTTACTGTTACTTCACTTCTATAATCAATATTGAGTGTTGTATTTAAACATCACTCCATTTTCTTTGTTGCTTCATTTTGTCTTCTATTGGTTATTTTACATATTTGTATGAGTCAAGCTTCTGCTTCTTGTCATTTTGCAGCACCACTTCTCCCACCTCCGTGTTAATCTTTCTCTTCCACCTATCTCAGATTAGCCACTGCTAATTCCTTATTCCGAGAGCATGACAGAAAGTGGGAAACAAGACAACCAAAACAAGGGACATTTATACTGCAAACATATGAAGCTCATTTTCAAAATGATTGGATAAGTTGATGTTCTTGAGTTGTATGAAGGAGGGCATTGTCTAATCTGTCCTTTCCTTATTTAAGACAGCAGGGGATTTAGTTGCTCTTTCTAGCAAGTTGAATGACCACAATCATGCTCTCTCATTGGCTCAACAATGGCAGTGAAATACAATCACTAGTTTATACAAGTAATGGTAGGAATTCAATACAACGAGGCCTGAGCAATAAAGACTGGATTTTCCCACCACATGAAGTTCAAAGAAAACAGAAATACAGAGTGGAATGCACATATGAGTAGTTATTGGAAGTCAACAGGGATGTATAAGGTATTCAGGGAGGAACAATACTTCTGATCAAAGCACCAGTTGTTTTCCTTTGAGATCTAGTCAAATACCATTTATCTCGACTTGGCACCCAGCTCTCACCTGCAGCATCCACTGCAGCCATAACCTGGCAAAACGTAGATAGGTGATCAAAGCCAGTTGACAATACCTGCTGGGTCTCCAACCCTGGGTCATTTAGAGCACATTATCCTTGCTTGTGAAAATTTAAGGGATTTGAACAGATGAGACCAACAATGGTTCTACAGGTAGAAAAGGAAGATTTAGTAAAAGTGTTGTAAGGCTAAGACACTTAGAAAGTTACCATTGAAATGGATGGAGACATGATGTGTCAAAATAGAAATAACTGCAGTGATTTAGATAGAGAGAGAGAGAGAGAGAGAGAGAGATAAAGAGAGAGATAGAGAAGAGAATAAGAAAGGGTTTATTGTTATTTTCAGAGAAAGACATAGAGAACAAGAAGGAGAGTGTAAAATGAACCGAGGAAGACATAGCATAAAAAAGTTTAAAAAATAAATAAATAGACTGTTGAAGTTCTGTCTTTTGACATTTGCATAATGGCTGCAAATCTAGCCATTACCAATGGAGTGGAAAGAGATAGACTAGGTCAGGGTGACATGTCCTTGGCAACAATAACATTAAACTTTTCAATAATAAGAGAATATGTTTTTTAGTTTCAATGATGGAGTCAAATTGTAAACAACAGAATACATTGTGTCATTGAAGTGAAAGTGTGAAGCGAAGGCTTAGGGTAGGAACCTTGCAAAACACCATTGATGTCTCTAAGGAACAGAATAGAGCTTGCTTCCAGATATTGTCCCCAAATGTAGATTCAGCATTAAAGGAATTTAAAACAAAGAATTTCGTCACTGAAACAGATGCAGTGACAAAGCCCTTGTGAAGGAATTACTAGAAATGTATTACTGGTATTTATTTTGGGGTAAAGGTGATTGGAAACAAAATCTCAGATAATTGATCATTTTAAAACAATTCACCTGCAGGTGTAACCAGTTACTAACGAATACGTGACTGCAGGTCTTTCATTAACAGACAATAAAGACTTGGTGAGTAAAACTCTACAATCAATTAATGACAATTAAAATCTTTGTAATTTCCATTGTACCACCAGATATTGATGACCCAACAACTAATTATAACTAAAGATACACTGACTTAATTACATTAAGTGCTTTATAGTCTAATATAGATGAAGGGATGGGAAAGTCTTAATCTCATGGTCACAGGTTCAGTCACACAGGACAGCACATATGGCGAGAATCTTTTTCCACAGCCACAAGTTGACTATGACATGTGAGGAAGTGTGTGTGTGTGTGTGTGTGTGTGTGTGTGTGGCTATGCATATGTGTGTACACAGTCTAAGTTGTACTTGTGCATATGTCTGGTGTGTGTGTTTGTGTGTGTGTGAGAGAGAGAGGCTATGCATATGTAAGTGTGTACACGGTCTGAGTTGTACACACTACATATGTCTGGTGTGTGTGTTCAAACATTTGTTTCAGTGTCTTTACAGTGACTGACTGAGGGCAAAAGAACAAAACTGTTCACAGTTCCCAATGTTCTGTAGTTTGGCAGCTTCACTGGTTTTAGCAGGTAAACACCAATGGAAGACAAGAAACAGTTGTAAAGAGAGAAGACATCAAGTTGTAGAATACTAACTCAAGAAATCTTGTCCAGCCCAAACCAACGGAGAGAAGGAAGACAAAGTAAATGGTGATGTCATGGCATAGAAATCAAAATCATTATCTTAATAAGAGATAGAGACAAAGCAATCAGTAAAACTCTGTAAAAGAAAATCTTATATAATTAGGTTATATTTAAAATTAAAGTTTTGGAGGGAGACTTTAAAGTGCAGCATCCCAACCTTGTTTCAGGTATGTCTCTAGTAGAGTGCATGCAGAGCACATTCACAATTTATGGCTTGCAGGCATCAGTTGCAGCAACTGCACTTTTATCGCAGGATCTATGTAAGGAATTCCTCGGTGCATGTTTAGTACATTTTAAATGATTGATACAGAAGACAAAATGTACTGGAAGCTTTATTAAGCACAATGATTGTTTCAGTTAACTTCTGCACTGCTCCCTAGTTAGTGGGGAATGACACAAGGGAATCGAATGCTCCCCTGGTTATATAAAAGGTTTAATACTGAAGCCATTTATGTGACCTGAGGAGATTTCTGTAAGAAGCCATCGAAATTATAAGTTGCATGTGTAAACTCATACAAAGTGCGTTGAGTACCCTTTTCTTTTGTTTGTCTACTCAATCACGTGTGTGTGTATATATACACACGTGCGCATGCATACACACAATTCATAAAGGAAACTTAGAAATACATACAATTTATCAAGAAAACATAGATAAATAGTAAAGAAAACATAGATAAATAGTAAGCATTTAGGAAATCTTTTTAAGCCTCTGAGGAAACTTTGGTTAAGTTTTGTAAACATTTCGAGAGGCAGTTGTCTAATATTTTTTATGGATTTCGAATGGAAGAAACTGTTAGCGAACGGGTTTCTGATGTCAGGGTTATATAGTTTGTAAATGTAAGCAAGAGTGAAGAACAGAGTCGGCAAAATCAGGTTCAGAATGAAAGGACAACTTGATCAATGAATGCTCAATGGAATGATCAGCCTTTGTAGTTAGGAAAGAGCAGAATACTTTTATGGTCAATCTATTGACACAAAAATATCAATCAATAGATTTCCAATCAGAAATAAAGAAACAATTATTGAACAGTGATTATTTTTTTCTTATACAACTGACAGATTTATTAGAATCCAATAAATCACATTGCTTTCAAGATTGTAAAGGTTTTGTTTTCTTTCAAACAAAAAGAAGAGGAAGCATGTAAAGGGGACACACACTAACACAGACACATGAGAGGGGCCTGTATTAGAGAGAAGCAGGCAGAGAGACGAGGGGACTGTATAAGAGAGGGGCATAAGAGAAGGGACGCGTGAGAGGAGAGATGCACAGAATGGCTTTATATACAAAAGGAAAAACACTTAAAGTAGCAGAGACATGAAGTTGTGAAATATTTCCCTACTAATGATATTATAATGCAAACAAGCAAAAATTTGAAAGCAAACCACAGAATTGGGGAGACAAGACAGAACACAGCTGTTGTATGCCAGAACATAATTTCTAATGTTGGTACATGGCTACAAATGAGTGTGGTCAAGTAGATAGACACCAATGCATCACTGGTACTCATTTTATCAACCGAAATAATGGAGCATTAGAATGTAATTATATACCACAAGACATTTAGTCAAACTTTAATTTTAACAGGAGACACTTTTTATTTTGGTGGTGGAGGGGGGGGGGTCATCAATACAATGAGTCTCAGTACCGGACTGGTAATTCGTTTATGGAATAACTGGGCTCCCAATGGGATTTGAACCAAGACCACAGGAAACAAAATAGTATAAAATAATTTAGACAACACATTAAGTGGTTCTGAAGAAATAGTCATAAACATTAGAATTTGGAAAACCAAAGCACCCATGCTGGCACCATATAAAAAGCACCCAGTTCACTGTAAAGTGGTTGGCATTAGAAAGGGCATCCAGCCACAGAAACCATGCCAAGGCAGATAATTGGAGCCTAACTTGTCAGCTTCATGTCAAACCATTCAGCCCATGCGAACAAGGAAAGTGGACATTAAATGAAGATGATTAACTCCTCTGCATCATCATTTTAAGATGCTGAGCCGGCATAATTGTTATTCATCATCATCATCATCATCGTTTAACGTCCGCTTTCCATGCTAGCATGGGTTGGACGATTTGACTGAGGACTGGTGAAACCGGATGGCAACACCAGGCTCCAGTCTGATTTGGCAGAGTTTCTACAGCTGGATGCCCTTCCTAACGCCAACCACTCAGAGAGTGTAGTGGGTGCTTTTACGTGTCACCCGCACGAAAACGGCCACGCTCGAAATGGTGTCTTTTATGTGCCACCCGCACAAGCCAGTCCAGGGGCACTGGCAACGATCTCGCTCGAAAATCCTACAGGAGCCAGTCAGGCGGTACTGGCAACGGCCACGCTCAAAATGGTGCATCTCATGTGCCACCCGCACAAGAACCAGTCCAGGGGCACTGGCAACGATCTTACTTGGCTTGCCGGGTCTTCTCACGCACAGCCCATTTCCAAAGGTCTCGGTCCGTAGTCATCGCCTCGGTGAGGCCCAATGTACGAAGGTCTTGCCTCACCACCTCAGCCCAGGTCTTCCTGGGCCTACCTCTTCCACGGGTTCCCTCAACTGTTAGGGTGTGGCACTTTTTCACGCAGCTATCCTCCTCCATTCTCACCACATGTCCATACCAGCGCAATCGTCTCTCTTGCACGCCACAACTGATGCTTCTAATGTTCAGCTTTTCTCTCAAGATACTTACACTCTGACGGGTATTCACATTGACATTACACATCCAACGGAGAATACTGGCTTCATTCCTTGCGAGCTTACGTATGTCCTCAGCAGTTACAGCCCATGTTTCACTGCCATGTAGCATGGTTGTTCGTACGCATGCGTCATACAGTCTGCCTTTTACTCTGAGTGAGAGTCCCTTTGTCGCCAGCAGGGGTAAGAGCTCTCTAAACTTTGCCCAGGCTATTCTTATTCTAGCAGCTACACTTTCAGCGCACCCACCCCCACTACTAACTTGGTTGCCCAGATAGCGGAAGCTATCGACTACCTCTAGTTTTTCACCCTGGAATGAGATAGAAGTTGTTTCCTGTTTGTTTGCAGTCTTTATTGCACCTGAACATCTGCCACAAACAAAAACTAACTTGCTAGTTAACCTGCCTTTGATGTTGCTGCACCTCTTATGTGTCCATAGCTTGCACCGGGTACATCTTATAGAGTTACTACCTACTCCTTTTCTACATACTGAGCAGGGCCATCTACCTGAAGGGGTTTGTGTTTTATCTACCTTCCTACTTATTAGGATTTTGGTTTTAGCTAGGTTGACTCTAAGGCCCTTCAATTCTAGACCTTGCTTCCACACCTGAAACTTCTCCTCTAGTTCTGATAGTGACTCCGCAATTAGGGCAAGGTCATCAGCATAGAGGAGCTCCCAGGGGCAACCTGTCTTGAACTCCTCTGTGATTGCCTGGAGGACTATGGTAAATAATAGGGGGCTGAGGACGGAACCTTGGTGGACCCCTACCTCTACCCGGAATTCATTGCTGTACTCATTTCCAACCCTCACCTTACTGGCAGCATCTCTGTACATGGCTCGCACAGCTCTCACTAACCATTCTTCTATCCCAAGTTTCCTCATTGACCACCAGATAAGGGATCGGGGGACCCTGTCAAAGGCTTTCTCCATGTCAACGAAAGCCAGGTACAGAGGTTTATCCTTAGCTAGGTATTTCTCCTGCAACTGTCTCACTAGAAATAAGGCATCAGTAGTGCTTTTACCTGGCACGAACCCAAACTGCATCTCATCTAAATTGATTCGCTCCCTAATTAGTTGGGCTATGACCCTCTCTGTAACTTTCATAACCTGATCTAACAGCTTGATGCCTCTGTAATTATTTGTATCTAAAGCGTCCCCTTTACCTTTGTAGCAGTTGACTATGATGCTGCTACACCAGTCATAGGGTATGACTCCTTCGTGTATCACCTGGTTGGTAATATGGGTGACTAGGCTATAGCCAACACTGCCAGATATTTTGAGCATCTCTGCAGTGATTCCTGATGGGCCGGGGGCTTTCCCGGTCTTCATACTCTTAATTGCTTTATCTACCCTGGTACTATCAACTCGGATAGCTGGTCCCTCTATTGGGTCGACATAAGGCAGGCTCTCTTTCTCCCATTCATTCTCTTTATTATGCAATCTATCGTAGTGGCATCTCCAGACCTCTTTCTTTGCATCCTCATTTAATGCAAGCGTACCATCATCCATGCGAACACATTTCTCTCCTACAACATCACTATTCTCTCTCCTACACTGTCTTGCAACACGAAATACCTCGAGTCTTTGGTCCTCACGGCGCAGAACATTGGCAAATCTTTCCTTATCTGCTTCCCCTCTGGCTAAATAAACCTGTCGCCTAGCCTCCCTTCTGGCACATTGGTTATTGCACTGGACAAAATGCTTGGTGGCATTTAATTCAATCTGTTATGTTGTGAGTTAAAATTCTACCAAGGTTAGATTTGCCTTTTATGCTTTAGGGGTCAATGAAACAAGTACAAGTCAAACACTGGGGTCAATGTAACTGGCCAGCCCCGTCCCCCAAAATTTCAGACCTTGTGCCAATAGTAGAAAGGATTATTAATATTATAATATTTAATCTTTTACTTGTTTCAGTCAATAGACTGTGGCCATGCTGGGACATCACCTTGAAGAACTTTTAGTCAAATGAATTGACCCCAATACTTACTTGTTCTTCTAAGCCTGGCACTTATTCTGTCAGTCTCTTATGCTGAACCGCTAAGTTATGGGGATGTAAACACACCAACATCAGTTGTCAAGTGGTAGTAGTAGACAAACACAGACACAAAGATACATGTCAATATATACATGATAGGCTTCTTTCAGTTTCCGTCCACCAAATCCACTCACAAGATTCTGGTTGGTCTGAGACCATAGTAGAAGACACTTGCTCAAATTGTCAAACAGTGGGACTGAACCATGGACCATGTGGTTGGGAATCAAGCTTCATACCATTCAAATTCATTTATTTTTCTTTGTTATACCTTGTTTACTTTCATCTGGAATTTCCACAAAGCTCATCTAAAAACCACATTCTAATTCTGCTTCAAGTCTTTCTTTTATCATCCTACCATTGCTACTAAATCAACATTTATCTATTTACATTACACACCTACCCTTATTACACTCATCAGTCTGCCAGTACTTTTAACACCCAGCTGCTGTTTTTTCTCTCAGTTTATCCTTCAACTTTACCTTGGTGCCATGTTGAAAATACCAACACTCAACCACACTCCATATATTTCTTTCCAGTGGTTGCAAGTTAGATACCTCACTTGTCTAGGTTTACTTGACATAAACTATCACACTTTACAAATAAATATTTTTGCTGGTTATCTACAAATACTATGAATCACTGGAGAATCTGAAACAGTTTTGGGCAGCAACAGAGAAAGGTTTGAAAGCTAGCCTGCAGGTATTTGCTCCAGTTTCCTGTTCTCCAAATTCAAATTCCATCAACATCAACTTTGCCGTCTCATCTTTCTGGGATTGAATAATAAAATACCAGTCATGTACTGGGTTCCCTCCCACTCTCCTTTTATGTTGTGCCATGAGAAAGGCTGTGAGACACCATCCTTTTAGAATTAAAGAAATTTTAAATAATGATTTAACAAATGCCTTGCCATAGGTGATATGTTAATGGAACCACCCAAGAATGGCCCAGCATCATACAATAAGGAACAGCTATGGTGAAACAGAAATATTAAAATAGTATTTTATATTCTCCACAGTAAGAACTTCAACAACCATATAATATAATAATGTTCTGTTAATATCTATGTAGGTCTGACATGATTTTAAGTATATACCAATGATAATGGCATATATGCCATTTTAATAGTGTGGTCATGGGTGGAATGCCTTAGCTGGATCACACCTAACCTGAGGCTATATCCAAAAATTACCAAAAATTCTAGAAATTCAGGCAACTTTAACTGAACTAAAATATAACAAGTTGTATAATCCTTTTGAATTAAAATTGTTTGATACCTTTACCAAAAGAAAGTTGATGACTTCTAACATTGGCAGAAATCCTGAAATTTCTATAGAAAGACTGTATCTGTTAATAGGAATCAAAGACAACACTGGTGAGGTTTAAAAGGATGGAACCAGGTGGAACTAAATACTATAAACATCTTATCAGATGTTTGAGCATCTCTGCTTCCTCACAAAATTTAATGAGTTTAGTATTTTAAAACTAAAATCAATTATTAATTAATTAAAAAAAGAAAAAGTTAGAAAAACAACAGCAAGACTCTGAGAAAAAGAGAACTTTTTAGGAAACTTAAAAGTTTGCAATAAAATCAATGAAGTCCAATTAAGACTAAAATTATAATTAAGCAGTTTATATAATCACATCAGGGTAGAAGATCGATTTGGTATTACAACTAATACTGGCCATGCTGCTGCTGCAATAACCCAGATATTTTACTGTATAAATGCAGTGTAATCATGGAGAGAACCAGGTTCAGAGGTGGCCAAAGACAATCTCTTTTCCTTTTGTTTCTTGTCCATATCTGATGGTTTGCCAATGATAAACAATGGTAAAAAAAAAAGAATTAAATTTTATAAAATTCCAAACTTGCTTTTATTTTTGTTGTTGTCGTTTACAACACAGAGAACTTATGATGAATTCATTTATAAAATTCTGATTCTATTTCTCATGTTTTAGTTAACTTAATTCAATAGTTTAAAAAGAAAAGTGTTTTAAATGGGAATTGAAATATCCTCTCAATAAGGATTTAAAACACAGGATGATGATGATGATGATGATGATGATGATTTTGGTTCACCACATCAAATGCTGTAGACTGCACTAAACTAGTTGCTGCTCATGATACAAGAAGTAACATTAACCAAGAGACCAAGAGACAAATTGTTAAAAAGATTTCTTTAGTAACATTCAGAGTGAAAGAAGGAGTGGTGTTGGATATAGAATTACTTTTATGATAGTTGGCAATGTGGAACAATGAGCCAAGGGTGTTGGCTTTTCAGTAACTGGCACAACATTATCAATAAAAAAAACCAGAGCAATTACAACCTGTCGCACCTTACATCACCACCACCACCACCATCATCATCATCACTATGGAATGTCAACTGTGGTTACAATTGAAGTTATATTCACAATGAATTCAAGCAACATTTGCCCAACTTTATCAACAAAATGTATTTTACAAGCCAAAATATGTGGATTTATATGACAGCTTGATCTAGAAATAGCAGCTAACTCGCCCTCAAATCATAATAGTTTCTTTTTCAAAAAAGAGGAAAGCTTTATTGCATAATCTAGTCCTAGATGGTCACAACTGGAATGTCAGATCAAAGGATTGCTTGATCAAGAGTAGGCTTGGCTCAACAGCAGGAACACATTAGATAATGTAATCCAGGATACATTATGCATAAATTAAAGCTAGGAAGGGATGGTCACAGCTGGACTACTTTGTTGTATCAGGAGTGACTTGAGACTAAACAACAACTGAAACGTGAAGGGGACCAGATAAAAAGACAAAATTCCAGACATAAAGGAACAAAGAACAGAAAAGAAGAGAAAGAGAGAAAAGAAAATATGAACTTAAAATAAAAACTACAATGAAGATGTTTAAAAAGTTTGCTTTAAAGTAGAATAGTCTTTATATTTTGAAAATTCTTTTCAAAACTAACCCCAGCACCAGAAAAACAAAAATAAACAATGATTAAAATTATGTCACTCATTCAACACAGAACCTTTACCGTTTCTCATTTCTAACAATGCCAAGTATAGAAACAAAAATAGTAAATAAAAATAAAAAACTTGATAGTTTGCCATTTTATAAAAGAAACATTTACAAATGTTGTAAGAAAAACTGATGAAACTTCAGTAAATTTCTATTAGAATCTTTGGTTAATTAAGTATGAATAGATAGATTTTTAATCAGGTGATTCATTAAAGATTCTATAAACAATATTTCATCAGGATTTCATACTTTGGAACAAAATACTAAATTATCAACCACCATCTAACTACCCACTGCTCCCTCTGCTCACCCTCATCAACTAATGATGGTTGCTTGATACTGACATAGAACACACAGGTCTATAATCTTGTCTCTCTCTGTTGATGTTTAGCCCTCGGCCAACACATATCAGACCACTGATCAACTGCTTCCCGGACATGACCAACCTGTCATTTTAAACCTTATCCAGCCCAAATATTCAACCTGTTTTATGTTCAGACTAGTCAGATCTGGCTTATCACACCTACTCTACAATGTAACTCTAAAAAAGAAACATTATCAAAATTTCAAAGCTTTGAGACAATCCAGGATTAATTCAAAACAATGTGAATAAATAAGTATTACATTTGACAGCATAATCTGAATGCTTAAAGTGTCAAGGAATGCAGGTGAGAAGCAAGGTAATGTAAATTAATATGAAAATACTCAAAACTACATTATCTGTGTATCATACTAAATGTATATTCACTGTTGAATGGCATTGTCTGAGATAGAAAATCTCTTTGTAGACTTGTGTTAAAAGCTCCCGTCTCAGAATGAGACAAACTCTGAAGAACAATACACAGAGGGCAATTAGAATTCAATGCTTTTTTAATTAGGTATATCAATACTTGTTTCAAATATCTGGCACAAGGCCAGCAAGTTCAGGGGAGTGTGCGTGGGGGTTAAGTTGATTACATCAACCCCCAGTACATGACTGGTACTTGGTTCATTGACCCTGAAAGGACAAAAGGCAAAGTCCAGCAGAATTTAACCTCAGAAAATCAAGACAGACGAAATGCTGTTACTGATATTGATGTCATTCACACACTGCAATATTTTAAACAAATTAACTAATTGCTTTTTTTCCTCAAAGTCTATCTACATGACAATGAAACAACAACAGCAGCAGCAGCAACAACAAAACCACCAAATCTACTGCAACTAACATTATCATCTACAAACAGGAAAAACTCTTTCCTTAATAGAGAGTATCATACTAAAGTATATCCAACTGTTGACAATAAAACAAATGACAATAAGAAATTGAAATGACTAAGATTCTTTTATTTAATTTCAAGCTGTTGAACATTGCAATGTCAAACATTATATCAGCCATGCATGTCGCTATCCCGATTAACATTCACTAGGAAATTGAGAGAGAAATGAATAGAAATTGTTGGGTAGTGGGTGGGGAATAGACATCAATGTTCCAGTGAGAGGTTCTTTATCAAGATAGCGATAAGAGAACAAAGAAACATTGCGTGTTATATCAGTCATGGTAAGAAATTATCAATTAAGAAACATATGTATTACTATTAATTATATTTGTTTGTAAATGTTCACAACGATCTATAAAAGGTGTATTTCTCATAATGTGTCAAAGCATTTATTCTTTGAATACATTTAATTCTTGATCGACATTGAAGACACAGTTGAAGACTTTAATACAAAAGAAGCAAGTATTTCTTATTTTCAACAGGATTTCCACCATTGGAGAGAAACTGAAGACATATCTGTTACCTTTTATGTCAGTCATTAGACTGGCCATGCTGGGGCATCACTTTGAAGAATCTTTAGTCAACCAAATCAACCCCATTCTTTTAAGCCTGTTACTCATTCGATTGGTTTCTTTTGATGAAACACTGAGACATAAACTCCCCCAACACCAATTGCCAATCTCGATGTTACTCGGTGCTCTTTTTCTCTTTTCTTTTCTGGGAATCAACACTAAACATTTAAATGAAAGTTTACAATGCATAAATAAATGTATAAAGCTTATTTTTTTTTAATGTTGTTTTCTTGTATATTACTGTGAAAACAAACCATTATTAAGTTATTACATTATTTACATTTGACGGATATTTGTCCTCATCTTGTTTGTTGTTAACACAACGTTTCAGCTGATATACCCTCCAGCCTTCATCAGGTGTCTTGGGGAAATTTCGAACCTGGGTTCTCCGATATTATTATTAATATTATTATTCAGGTCACTGCCTGGAATCGAACTCGGAATCTTAGAGTTAGTAGCCCGTGCTCTTAACTCCTAGATTCCGAGTTCAATCTCAGGAAGTGATTTTAATAAATAATAACATCAAAAAATACCTTAGGAATGAGAACCAGGTTCGAAATTTCCCCAAGACACCTGATGAATGCTGGAGAGTATATCAGCCGAAACATTGTGTTAACAACAAACAAGATGAGGACAAATATCCGTCAAATATAAATAATGTAAATAATATTCATAATTCCTCAACTCTTAAATATAGAACTGCATTATTAAGCTGTTAATGCAACCATGGATCTACATGAGTCACTGACCAGTAATTGTCAAAAGATTTTTTTAACTCTTATGGGTTAGGAAATCATGAAGTGGCACAAACTGGTGAGGTTTGGAATGCTTTTTAAATGTGTAATTCACGTATATTTACCCGATGAGAACATTTCTTTTTTTCGCATGATGTAATATTTCTATTCATCAATAAAAGAAATTTGTTTAAAACAGCTGTAGTGAATGAACTATTATCCGTCTGTTGTTATTCATTATTTATCTTACTCAAAACCTGCTATTAGCATGGATCTGGAGTTTATTAAGTGCAGTACAACTGATGCAGTGCGTGTTCCTAAGTACAGCTCTGTGACTCAGAAATACACTCAGTCAGGAACGGTCAATTGTACATACAAATGGAATCCGTTTGTACTTTGGTATGTATTCATATATATGTTTCTTGGAATTCATTGTGTACACAATTTCCTTTTTCAACCTGATCCGGTGCTTTACCACTTAGGAAGCTGATTCACTTGAATCTTGGACTTTGGAGATGAGGAGTTTGCTTCTCAACCATGAAGTTTCCGATTCAGTCCCAGGGAGCAGCACTTTGGGTATCTGTCTGCTGTTATAGTCCCAGGTTGCTTGAAACCTTGTGAGTGGATTTGCTAAACAGAAATGAGAGGAAGGGACCCTAAGCCTGTCACGTATGCGTGTGTGCACATGCTGGCAGGATTGATTTCTTTTGTTATCATCTTGCATTTATTTATTTAAAAATGGAGTTGTGCTGTTGGCACTTATGTTACAAATTTTTTCATTCACTTTATGCCTTCAAAGCTGTGTGGAACAGAAAATCTCTTACTTAGAAAACAGGTGGGGGTTAGCATTGAGAAGGGCATCCAGAAGTAAAATAATACCTGAATAACTTATTCCTCCAACCAGCCTAAATATGTGGAAATGTCAACAAAAGATCAATTTCCTGTCATTTAGTTTCAATTATTTCCTATATCTACAACAACTTGTTAAATGTGTTGTATTTGTTAATAACATGAAGACTTTGGTGCTGACTCAACAACAACAATTTAGAAGTTAGACATTTTCCCTCCATTCTGACACAATTGTCTTTACCAATTTTTAACAATATAACCAATTTACAGTCGAACTTAAGAAAGACAACCATTCAATGTTTCTTCATTATTTAATAGGTTTTCATTTGTATTTATTATCTTATTGTTTTGCAGACAATTAATTTGAGAAATTAACAGTAAACTATTGTGATTAGAATCAACAAAATGCATTTATCACATTTAAATATTTCATTCTTTATTTCTGACAATCAGTAAATAGAAGTGAGTCTGTTGACCAATTATTAATAATTAAAATAGCTCATAACAGCAAAATAGCACTAAAAAAGCACAGAATTTCATATCATGCTGGTGCATCTTTCTTTCATCCATTATCTTTATTTAAATTCATACATAGGCTGACTTTGATATCTCATTCTACGGCACGGCTGCCCAAACACTGGTGGCAACGATAGTATCCATATTCTTTGTGAGTATGGCACTCAATCTTTATTATAAACTACAATCAACAACGACATAATTAACTCTAATTATTTTATAAAACACATTTCCCCAGTCCTTTGTCAGTTTATGTATAGGCATGGGTGAGCATTAGACTAGAGATGCATTATGTAGAAGTGCAGACCATTTGCACATCTTCAACACCAATAAGTGGCACCATTTGGACAAATCATTTACATTCTATCATTGCAGAAAATTGATGCTAATGATTCTGTTTGTATTAAAAAAATTATTTTTCAGCTGTTTATATTTGGTGTTTGTTAATTCTTACAGATTTTAAGTGAATATGATGTTGTAAAAACAGGAGTGGGGGAGGGTTAATGAAGGGCTTGGTTTTAGCTTCACTGAACCGAGAGAGAGCACAATGCATGACTTCGAATTTGTTAATGAGCAGTGGAAATGTGAAGCCATAAGAAGTAAGAAAGAACATGACCCCTGATGACCAGCATAATAATTATGTTGGCACCATGGTGCTTTGAAATTGGTATTATCAAAGAAGTTGGTATCATCAAAACAGAATTTTGCCATCATATGGCAGTTCAAGTTCATCCATTGGCTGTTCAACTACCATGGGGTATGATGGCATTGTATCAGAGTGTACAGGAGTTGCTGCAGTGATTGGAAATAGATTTGGATTCATTGATCTTGTCACAGAGAAAGCTCCAAGCATGTTGGTCACACTGTGTTTTACATTACCAACATTAGAATCCAAGGAACTTGAAGAATTTAAAGAGCAGTTGTGAAAAGAATCAACTTTATTTGTCCATGTACAATGAATCATCAGTGATTTAAAAATTTTGTAATTGGATCAGACTGGAAAATTGTGTTTTAAAATACTATTAAGTTGTGAATTGTCTGCAAAGACCTGTTAAGGCAAGTGAAATCAAAATTGAAACAAAATCGACGACTGGCACCAGTGCTAGTGGAGCGTTAACAGCACCATCTGAGCGTGATCATTGCCAGAGCAACTGTCTGGCTTCCGTGCCAGTGGTATGTAAAAAGCACCATTCGAGTGTGATCGTTACCAGCGTCGACATACTGGCACTTGTGCTGGTGGCACGTGAGAAAATATTCGAGCGAGGTCGTTGCCAGTGCCACTGGACTGGCTCCTGTGCAGGTGGCACATAAAAAACACCATTTAAGCGTGGCCATTACCAGTACTGCCTGACTGGCCCTCGTGCCGGTGGCATGTAAAAGCACCCACTACACCCTCTGAGTGGTTGGCGTTAGGAAGGGCATCCAGCCATAGAAACTCTGCCAGATCAGATTGGAGCCTGGTGCAGCCTTCTGGTTTGCCAGTCCTCAGTCAAATCGTCCAAATTCTGCTAGACAGAATAGTATGAGTCTTTAGAACAGATGCCAAATATATGGAAGAATGGCAGAGTTTTACAGAAGTCTGTGTGTGTACGCATATGTGTGTAACCTTTGATGTTTTGTAGGAAACGTATTACAAATATAGAGGACTCTTAAATCATTTTCTGTTCCCAAATTTTGCTTCCACACAGATGTCACATTCTCAATTCTTACTGGGAGACAAACGTTTTTGTTGCTAACAGAGGCTGAGTTTTTTTTTTTGTCACCAGTCGGGGTGTTAGGGTTCTCTGAGCCCTTCCTACCCCCTCCTTACTTTGTCCGCTGCTCTTCCAGCACAGCAGCCACTACACTATTGTGTATCAAAGCATGTGTGTGTGTGTCTCTATTTTATGTGTGTGTGTCTATTTTATGTGTGTGTCTCTATTTTAGGTAGGATTTTTTAAAAATACCTCTTTGAAAAACTGTAATAATTACATAAATAAAAGTATAAAACAACATCTTTTATAGAAAGATATTTGTGAATAATTTCAAAGCACTTTCTCTGGTTTTGCAAATTAAATATTAGTGAAATTACTTCAAATAATTGGATTTCATTTTTACTTTGTCTGTCAAGTATATATACATAAATATATACACATATATAATATATATATATATATATATATATATACGCATTGTTGTTGCACACAGTAAATTCAGGTTTATAGCGTCTGTCTGCAGTAGTGGGATATGAATTAGTAAGATCAATAGAATTTGCAGTTATATTTCCTGCACTGAAAATATCAGATACACAGGACTAGCATCAGTCAATATGCACAACTACATTAGGATTAACAACTAAATTAAACAAACAAGAAGGAAGTAGGTAGGATTCAGTGTGCTACATTAGAGAAAAGTTCCTGTTTAATATGGCACCAATGGATAAACCGAGACTCAGTGTCAGTCTCTCTCACGCACACACACACACCACCATCATCATCATCATCATTCAACATCCATTGTCCATACTGGCATGGGATGGGTGGTTTGACCAGGGCTGGCAAACTGGGGAGCTGCACTAGACTCCTCCAGTCTGATCTCGCATGGTTTCTATGGCTGGATGCTTTTACATGGCCCAGCCACAAGTGCTTCCATACCACCAGAGGGACTGGTCTTAACACTTCTCGAGTACAGCAAGGTGCCTGATATCTCCGTCTTTTGTCATCTCACCTGAAAGGTTTAGCATCCTGAGGTCATTCTTTTGTACTTCATCCCATGTCTTCCTGGGTCTTTCACTTCTACATGTTCCATCCACTTTTGAAAGATCGGCATGGGTTGGACGATTTGACTGAGGACTAGTGAACCAGATGGCTGCACCAGGCTCCAATCTGATTTGGCGGAGTTTCTACAGCTGGATGCCCTTCCTAACGCCAACAACTCCGAGAGTGTAGTAGGTGCTTTTACATGCCACCGGCACGAGGGCCAGTCCATCGGTATACATATATATACTCTCTGAGTGGTTGGTGTTAGGAAGGGCATCCAGCTGTAGAAACTCTGCCAAATTTAGATTGGAGCCTGGTGTTGCCATCCGGTTTCACCAGTCCTCAGTCAAGTCGTCCAACCCATGCTAGCATGGAAAGCAGACGTTAAACGATGATGATGATATATATACACACACACACACATGATGAGCTTCTTTCAGTTTCCATAAACCAAACCTACTCACAAGGTTTTAGTCAACCCAGCACTTGCCCAAGGAGCTATGCAGTGGGTCTGAACTCAAAATGGTGTACTTCTACAAACCACACAGCTATACCTCAGTCTATATACATATATGTGTATAGAAAGGCATGGCTGTATGGTTGAGAAGTTTGCTTCCCAACCAAATGGTTCTGGGTTCAGTCCCAATGTGTGGCACCTTGGGCAAGTAGGCTAACAAGTCTTGTGAGTGAATCTGGTAGGTGAAAACTGAAAAATAGTCTTGTGTGTGTGTGTGTGTGTGTGTGTGTGTGTGTATAATATATATACACACACACACACACACACACAATGTATATATACGTATGTATGTATGAATGACTGAATGACTAGAAGTATGCTTCTGTCCTCTGGTGCAGGTATTGCATGGTAGTTGTAAATGAGACTGTGCCAGTCATGCAGTGGCACAGCAATGGTCTTAGAAACTCTGCCTGAATAAAGACTGGTTCAAGCATGGAAAAGTGGATGGTGATGATGATGATGATGATGATGATGATATTAAGGGTGGTAGATTTGTATAATTGTCAGAGTTTTGATAAAAATGCCTTGGGGTATTTTTCTGGCACTTCACATTTTGATTTCAAATCCCAGAGGTCAACTTTACTTTTCATCCCTTCAAGGTTATGAAAATAAAAGTTCCAGTCAAATATTGGGGCCACAGTAAACAATGGATTCTCTCTCCATTATATTACAAATCCTATGAATACATCTTCATTCTAAGTTAGCAGAGGGTCTAAAAATTATAAAGGATATGTGTCATCAATAAAGTTGGACTTTACTCATTGACAGAGACATTTTATTATCAGCTGATGGAAGGTTGGCAGCAAAGCAGATTTCAGTGACTTTCAAAATCAGAATGTAAATGGTCAAGAAAGTCTGACATAATTTACAAACACACATACAATCTTGGTTAAACATTGGAATACAAACGGTAACAGTACATTTGTTGGCGGCACATAGAAAGCACCTAGTACACTCTGTAGATTGGTTGGCTTTAAGAAGGACATCCAGCTGTAGAAACCAAGCCAAAACAGACAACTGAATCCTGATGCAGCCCTCCAGCCTTACCAGCTTCTGTCAAACTGTCCAACCCATGCCAGCATGGAAAAATGATGATGATGACTTAAAGATCACTAATTATCTACTAGAAATTTGTAACTAATGATGTTCGTTTATATTATTTAATATGATGTATAAATGATGAAATGAAAATGAAGTGTCATCTCTTGGAAAAAAAGAAAAATGTCCAAATGGTTACATCATGTGGCAATAGCCTGACATTGCAGAAGATATTGACTCAAATGTCTGTGTTGGTCCTGTGCATGTAGCTTTGTTCCAGTTTTGACAGAAAAATACAAATCTGGCAAGACCTCAAGCCATAATTCTTCAGTCTAATCCAATGATTCATGTTGTTTGTGTAATATTGCCATTTATATTTGGTAGTGCCATACACACACACACACACAGTTGCTGGCAGCAGGAAAATGTAGAACTAAGACAATAAGACATTGATTGGAGGAAAATTTAAACATTGTTGAACACGCTCCAGTGATAAAAAGAAAAAGAAAAATTGAAAAAGAAACAAGGTTATCAAGGATTTTCTGAAATTGTGCAGAGCTTCAAATTTAGTGAGAAAACCTCCATCAAGCAATTTGCATCTAATCTACCACCTATTTTCATTGTCCACCAAAGTAGAATCCCAGTTATACATTGACAACAGTCAAGCAATAACCAAGCATTATGAAATGAAAGAAGGTGGGTGCCATTGAAATCTGGGATTTGAATAATACCTCAAAGTTGTCAGCATTTTCATTGAAATCCATTTTCCAAGCACAGCAAGTAAGATTCGTAAACTCTAAACATCCTACCTGAATATAGTCTGAAGAGAGGCTGCTGCACTCTGACTTTCTTCACAGCTGGCTTAGAGCTAATGTTAATTACTTTATTGGATAAAGGGCCAGGATCATCTGACCTGAATCCTAAGAAAAATGCATGGGATTAAAAGATATTGCAGAGACAGGACATGGCTCCAGATAAATGTTGAAATTTGGCTGAAAGCTATGCCTGACAACATATGCTGCTTGTATTGGAAAGAACTCTACCAATATCCACGAGTATGACATTCATAAAATTGTTGTCAGGTTCCCTACAAAATTTATCCCTTGCTTTCCAACATCTCCACACCATTGATTACAGTAGAAAACTTCGTTTAGTGTATTCAGACTCTTTGGCTAAGTTGATGTACATATCAGAAATAGACATAGAGAAGTGGCTGCATGGAACTTAATATACTATAATAGATCATTGATGGGGAAAACTGTGTTGTCAGAAAGAAAGAAAAGCAAGGAAGAAAGATATATATGGCTGTGGAGTTAAAACTGTGAATAAATACAAATAATCGGTGCCTAGAGAGAGAGAGAGAGAGAGAGAGAGAGAGAGAGAGAGAGAGAGAGAGAGAGAGAGAGAGAGAGAGAGAGAGAGAGAAAGAGAGAGATGGTGGGTATATTGATTGAGGAGGCAGGAGAGAGAGAGAGAGAGAGAGAGAGAAAGAGAGTGTGTGTGTGTGTAAGAGAAAGAAGAGATGCCTTGTTAAAAATCAGGTAAGGCAGTATGATAACTGCATTGTAGTAGACTGATTGCAACATTACACTGCGATATGTGGAAACATGTGACATGTGCTACAGAAATTGTAGCAGTCTTAGACTTTCAAAACATCTTTTTTGAATAAAAATTCAATAAAAAACAAAAATAAATAGGGTTAAAATAGTCACTAATGTGAGCAAGACATCACCACCAATAAGAGAGGGTTTATAGCATCATCACACGTGCTAGAAATAGCAAGCAAATCACAATCAAATCATACCTTAAGACACTATAAACCAGAAGGCTGCATTAGATTATGTAACCTAAGATAGGAGTACCTGTTATCATGGGCCTGTTTGATCAGGTTCGACCAAGGGTTAAACAACTTACTACTCAAGTGGACACAAAATTATGATGGCTAATATATTGAATCTATAGCTTATGGTAAAAAAATACTCCACTCTTTCAACTAGTTTTCCAATGTATTCTTGAACTTTTTATAAATGCTAGAGGCATTGAAGGGTAAAGTCAACACCAGGAGAAAGCAAATGACGAGGGAACAGTGATTCTCTTGTAGAGTGTTTTCTTACAAAAGCTGTATTATTTGTGTGGTAAAGAATGGAGTGTGTCAGGTAAGTACAGTATACTGAGATTAGAGCAGCGGAAGGTGGAGGGGGTATATAGCATCGCTTAGCTTTGCATGTATGAATATATGTGTACACGCATGTACATATACGCATACAAATATATATTCCCACACGCCATCCTCCTCCTTTAACGTCCGTTTTCCATGCTGGCATGGGCACACACCTGTGTATGCACGTTCTCTTTCTAATTTAGAATAAATTTTAACCAGCCACCTGCTTGAAAACAAGACAGCATCTTGTTTTGTTCATCATACTACAAATATTAAGGACTCGCATTCCCAAATATCGCGATCTGTCTGTCTGTCTGTCTGTCTGTCTACACGTCTATGTCTCTGCCTGTGTGTAAGAGAGAGACACGACCAACAGGCTCAGTGTCAAGGCTAATGTGTTAAACTAATCCTTCCTTACATCCACACAGCAGTTTGTAAAAAAAACTAAATAAATAAAATAAACTTTTGTAACTTTCATCTTCATAAAATCCTTCAAATAAACCGATCTAAAAAGGCCAGTTTCAAGTAAGCAATGTAGAAGTGGACGTACTTTCTTCTCTTGCCTCCCAACCACCAACACCTCTAATTATAATGCATTTTTCTCTTTTTTTTTTTTTTTCCTTTTGAATCTCGAACAGAAAAAAACAAATGTTTTACTGGTCTTCCACGCCAAGTTTGTTGTGAAAATACATTTGGAAAATACAAGACGTAGAAGAATACACGGGAGACTGATGGAAAAAGGTTTTCCCCAGTCAGTTGGTATTACATCTTTTAACGTTGAACATATGGTAGAGATGGGGGAGGGGGGTAGCATGTGATGGTGACAATTAGCTGAAGTAATCGTTAATGCAAATGAGAGGTGTAGTTAAAACGGCGAAGCAATTCCTAATAGCAGTGTCTGTCTGTGTGCGTGTGTGTGTTAATAGTTTCGTCAATGTGTGTATATATAAATATACACATCTATATGAAATTCTGCTGTTGTAACTAATTGCATCAAGGTAGTGGGGGGGGGAGAGAAATTATACGTGAAGCAACTCATAGCCTTCTCTCTCTCTCTCTCTCTCTCTTTCACCTCAATAGTGAGGGAGGTGGCGCCAATTTGGCGCACTTCTCACTCTGTTAGAAACGGAAAGAAGAAACCATTTTTTCTCCCTCGCAATCCTATTTCTTTCCGCCTTGCAATATTCCCCTTTCCTCCCTCCTATCTTCTAGCGCAGATTTTCGTTGATGATTGAGGTCAAGGGTTCGCAGCTGGTGTTCAACTATTTGCCAATACACCACCCTCATTTAACTCGTCAAACTAGTTGTACTGCTTCAACACACACAGACACACAGACACACACACACAGAGGTAATATAGCACCTGTCACAATCACTCTCTTAGTTTCCTTAAAAAAGACAACACACACACACACACACAAGATAGTAATACACAGATATTGATACTTTCTTCCACGCCATAAAATATATTTAGTGAATCAGTCGACACCACTACTAGGCTAAGGAATGTGACCCCCGCCCACCCCAAATCCATTGGTATTTAATGGTAAAGATGAGTGACAATGCCTAGGTTAGCAACTTTAATGTTTATTTTAAATTGACTGTTGAAATTAGAAGTTCTTCAAACAAGTTTCGGGAAAGAAAAGAAACCAATTTTTGAAAGAAACAAGGATTTCTAGTCGTGACAGAATCAAGTTTCCCAATGACAACACTTGCTACCTCAACAGTGACATTATGACAACTAGTTCACATAATCCATCAATTTATAAACTCTAATCGTTTATTTAAGAACTCGATCGATTAGTTTTTGTAAATTATATTTTATTCCAACGGGGGTGGGAGGGGAATAATGCAGACCTACTCGTAAATGAAATAAGTCATGTTTGAAAACGACTGAAAAGCATCGCGAAAAGAATATTGCTTGAATACCTGTGATATCATCACCTGTGTACCCGTAACAAATTAACGTGTGTGTGTGCGTGTATTATCACCTGCATATCTGTAATAATCACCTGTATACCTACGGTGTCGTCACCTGTGTATCTATGGTATCATTACCTGTATCCCCGTGGTAACACCACCTGTGTGCAGCATTATTGTCGAAACCAATGGTATACATAATGCACCATCATGTGATCTTACACATGATGAAACACTTTAGAATATATCAGTTTCGTTTGTGTTTAATAATTGTCAGAGTCCAAATGAAACTGCAACATCACACAACTCTATTTCCAACAAGAAGAGTGCAGCTTATTTAAACAATATGCTTTAATAATAAAGGTTTCAAATTTTGGCACAAGGACAACCATTTTTTTTATTGAAGGAAATAAGTGGAATACATCGACCCCCGGTACTTGACTGATAGTTATTTCTATCGACTTCCTAGCGGATGAAAGGCAAAGTCGACCTCGGCAAAATTTGAACCTAGAATGTAAAGGGATAGAATAAATGCGGCTAAACATTTTCCCAGTGTGCCAACGATTCTCCCACCTTATCGCCATTAACATAGGACAGCCAGAGAAACAACGGACCACCTCATTTCTGGCTGCTCTATGTCAGCCTCAAAAGAATATAATCACTGTGATACACTTAATAAATAATTACACTGGATCATACACCATCGGTCTGGACTCCCATATGACAAGAGCTGATGAGAACACAAGCCTGCCAAAGTAGTAGAAAATAAAGACATTGCTGTTCTCTGAGACTTTAGTACAGATACAACATCGATTTCCTGAAACCTTTGATTACAATGCCTTTCCAAGTTACTAAAATTTCTGAGTTGGAGTGGTCACTTTCCTCAACACACTCTAAATTAAACAAATATCAAATTATAATTAAATGGAATACAGGCACTTGTATATTAGTATAAGTAATCGAAGATTATCAATGCTGTACAGTGAAAGAGGTATCAGTAAACTAGTCTGGCAGCTTCAGGAATGTGAAGTTCCTGCCCTGAAATTAGAATAGATTCATAAGAGGTTCCTGACCATCATTATCAAGAAAGTCGGTGTTGTACCAGTATTCAAAGTGATCGAGCTTAATTAAGGCCACAAGACCAGATACTGTGGTAAAAAAAAAAAATCCCATTGGCAAACATGTTTGTGCATTGATGTGTCAATCCCTGAAGACACCAACACTTCAGTGAAAAAACATTCGACCAGTTAACAATAAGTACCTTAAAGCCGAGGTTTCAAAAACATGGCATCTAAGAACAACTGTACCCATGATCAACAGAGTTTTTGGGTATAATAAGGAGATAAACGACACTTTGAAATACTAGGGCAAAATCTCAGGTAACCCAAAAGTATCAACCCTACAAAAAAAAAAATGCTCTCATGAGTACTGCCCACATCCTAAGAAAGTATGAACTTGAGATTATCTAATTCTTTAAAACTATTTCAAAATTGCAAATATTACAACAAATGTTTAACAAAATCATAACTCCCAGTATTTGGTCTTTCTCAGCAATATATAATTGCTAACCATAAATAACTACCATAGTAAAGCGTTCAACTTGTTACTTGAGGTCACTGGGTGAGACAGGAACATCTCGTATAAAACAAAGCAGTAATAACAAGGCACATAAGACACAAGGCCAAAGATTTTGATGAGAGAAGGTGAAGTCGACTGAATTTGTCCCTGTATTTGACTGGTATTTATTAGAAGGATAAAAGGTGAAGACATCAATGTTGGCAAAACTAGAACAGGGAATGAAAAGGACAAATAGTAAAAGGAGAAATACTATCATCTCGTGAGAGAGAGAGAGAGAGAATAGTTGTAAACAGAATCAGTGCTATGACGATGAAGGCAATCGTAACTCTTTCAATAGCAAGCTTGTCAGCAGCGAGGAAGAAGAGGATCGTTGGCGGCAGCAGATGGAATTTACAGTTAGACTCTCCTAGCAGACAATCAATAAAACTGTCGATAGTAAAATTGGAAGATATATATATATATATATATATATATATATATATATATATATATATATATATATGAAGGAGATATATTAACCTGGTGTAAAGTCACGTGGAAACTACAAATATTTCGGTTATCATTCAAAAATGAAATACAAGAAGCAAATCTGGAAAATGGAAGTAGCAAAAGAAAGCAATTCGTATTTTAATTTACCAACAAAACTATAATTATTTCACATTGTATATTGTCCGTGTTGTTAAGAACAGAATTCCAAACGGAATTAAACCAAATGAAACCTCAATGATAATCTATCTGCTCTGGGTACAAATCTTGAAATTTTAGAGGAGGTGTGGGGGTGGGGGGGGGGACAGTGGATTACATCGATTCCAGTGCTTGACTTGTATCTATTCTATTAGCCATGGCAGTATTTGAACTCAGAATGTAAAGAGCTTGAAGAAATTGCGCCAAGCATTTTGTCCAACGCACGGACGATTCTGCAACAAGCTCTTTGCCTTAATAATAATACTTTTTACTAAGGGCACAAGGACTGAAATTTTAGTGGAGGGAGGGGGGACTAGTCGATCACATCGACCCTAGTACGCAACTGGTACTTAATTGATCGACCCGAAAAGATGAACGGTAAAGTCGACCTCGACGAAATTTGAACTCAGAACGTAAGATGGACGAAATAACGCCGAGCATTTCGCCTGGCGCGTGCTGACGATTCTGCCAGCTCGCCGCTTTTAATTATAATAATAATCCTTTCGACTATAAGCACAAGGCCTGACATTTGGGGGGAAAAGGGGATAGTCGATTGCATCGACCCAGTATACAACGGATACTTAATTTATCGACCCCGAAAGGGTGAAAGGTAAAGTCAACCTAGGTGGAATTTAAACTCAGAACATAAAGACGGACGAAATGCCGCTGAGCACTTCGCTCGGAATGCTCGTCAGCTTAATAATAATAATGATAATAATAATAATAATAATAATAACAATAAATAATAATAATAGTAAACTTGAATGATTAAATGCAATATTTGCAATAATTACTTCTGAGTTAGACACAATGCCTGCAATTTGGAGGGAAGAGGGTTAATCGATATCAGCGATCTTAAGTACTTGGTTTGTATTATTTGTTATTGACCCCCAGGAAGAATAACGGTTTATTACAGTGGGATTTGAATTCTGAACATAAAGAACCATAATGAATAATCGCAAGAAATCTTGCCCGACGCCCAAACGATTCTGCTACCCACCATTCACTTAAGAAAATATATTTGTAACAGTGTGTGTGTGTGTGTGTGTGTGTGTGTGTGTGTGAGTGAGTGAGTGAGAGAGAGAGAGAGGTTTAAAAGTGACTTTCTCGCAGTTGGCCAAGTTTTGTATGGAATTGTCTTTTATTACATAACCAGAATGGATGAAGAAGTATTTCAGGTTTAAAATAGCAACAAGATACCTACGTAGTTGTTCCAGCAGTTAAGAAATAGTAGCCAAACCCCACCCCACTGACAAGACACATTCGGTTATGTAGGCCTTCAGTCACACAGTTGAACACCCGGAGTTTAAAGGTGTCATTGGAGTACACGAAGTACACGATAGTACAATTACATAAACTTTCACACGGAGGGCGGAAAACAATATCTTAAAAGAAACTTTTTAAACAGACCTATAAGTTAAATATTAAAATTTAAAATATATTAAAGATAATTTCGTCATACAAACTAAGAATACAAATCTAGAATATATAGAGAACGATGACCGAGTTGCATTGAAAGAGAAGGAATTCGGTAGAAGCAAAAGAAACAGTTTTACCAAGTTTACAACTTTTACATTCTTGATGCTTGGGTTTCGATTTCATGATTGTCTGTTACAATAGCAAGGATCCAGCAAGAAAGCATCCGGATGACAACATAATTTGCTAGAAAAAGCCGTCAAATCTTCGAACCACACCCTTACTCTTTTGATAGAAACACAACAGATCGGTGGTTCTCAACCTAGGGTCCATCTAAGATTTTGTTGTTCAAGTTTATCAGCAATAAATTTGCTATAACTTCTACAATTCACATAATCACAAATTATATTTAATTGAAGATATATGATTTTTTAAACATCGAATGGCTAGGAGAGACCATTCAAGTAAAGCAGGAATGACACGGAGTTCATAGGTAAATAAATAAAGAAAAACGGTTGAGAATCACCGCATTCGATGATAGCTCTCTGGTTACCAGCACTATGCCTGAATAAAAGGCGAGGTATTTATGGCGGGAATGGCTAGTCAATCAAGAGTGTTGCAGAATTAAGCAACAATTCTGTTAAAATTTATTTGGTAGTGATAGTCACATTGGACTCCAGTGAAGACAAAAACTCATTACACAGAAATATACTGGCTTTCAGAGCTGCTCCTGTGACTATTTGAGAGCAAAACTCTGCAGAGATTTGCTCTCGTTGTGTTTCTTGAGGAAAAACCGTTTCTAAATGGTCGCTATTTAACAGGCAATGGATGGTGCGATGTATTGGCCCTCATCAACTCCAATAGTCACTGGGGTTGCCAATAAAACACTTTAAAAAAATATATCACCGCGCTTATCTAAAGAGAATGGTCACTTGACATGCTAGAAATAACAACCAAATCTCGCAATTGCTTCTTAAAATGGAAGGACAATATACTGGAAATACTATTTGAATAAGTCGTGGTGGTTACGGTTGGAATATCAGCTGCGCTGGAACAATTCAACTGGAGTTAAATAAGAACTAAACCAGTTGCAGCAGTGTTTGTGTGGCCGTGTGTGTCATGAAAGAGGAACTACAGCGAGCAAAGACGAAATTACCGGCTTGCGGCTTCACAGAATAGCATCAATTGCTGCTTCCATAGATTTGAGACATGTATGGAAGGCAATGGGGAGATGGAGGCCAGGAGAACAGATTGAAATGCAACAGTAGAAGCAGCACAAGAAAAGCAAAGTTAATGGATAATATTTGACAAATGTAGTTTCTGACAGCAAAAATTAAAGAACAGCTGTAGAAGACGTGATGTAACAGTCGAGTACACACATTCCTCTCTCAACCATTCTCAGATATTACCACATCAAAGATAGGTTTCTGTAGAAAAAGAAGCAAACAAGTAATTTACGTTGCAATGATTCGGTTTTCAGCATAAATAGTGGAAAATCCAGGCCTAATAATCATTTACAAGTATTTAAGTTCAACACAAACACACACACACACACATATATATATATATACACACACACGTCTCTATAAACAAATTTATGTAAGTGTATATATATATATATATATATATAACGAGAGAGAGAAAGAGAGCATACAATTATAAAACTACCACACCCAGATTGTTAATTAACGTACCGCCGAAATAACCACTTGAAAAAAACTGCCTTTTCACCAAACTAGCATTATTCCTATTGCCAATATTTTTAAACCGTTAAAACCTTTCTCTCTATATTTTGAAAAGAAACAAATTACAAATATTCAGAAAGAAATAAAATAGAGTAATATTTTCAAGTTGTCAAGAGAAATTTAAAACTGCTCCTGTAATTATTTCCTGGGTATGTACATATGTGTGTGTGTGTGTAGTCACACACACACACACGTATAGATCGATGTGTATGAATGCATCTACGTGTATGCGGAAATACCTTATGTGTGTATATAGACAAATACAAAAGTATGCATGTGTCTATATACATAAATACACACACACATATATATATATACACCCACACCCACATATACACATATATATATATATACACACACATGTGTACAGATACACATATGTACACATATTCTTTTACTCTTTTGCTCGTTTCAGCCATGCGGCTGCGGTCATGTTGGAGCATATATACACACACACACATATATATACAGATATATACATATACACACACACATATATATATATATACAGATATACACACACATATATATATATATACAGATATACACACACACATATAGATATATACATATAAACATAGATATATACATATGAACATACATATATATACACTTACCTATATACACACATCTATATACATATACACACATCTATATACATATACACACATACATACATACATACACATACATACATACATACATACACACACATACATACACACACATACATACATACACATATGCATATACATACATATATACACAGAAATATACAGAAATATACACACACACACATATATATATATATCCACCTACATACACAGGAAAGGTTATCTACACCTTGGTGTAGATACATAGTAGCAAAGAAAGAGAAGTTTCACGAAGTATTTCTGCTTCCAAGTGTCGAATAACCTCTCCTTTGCCTGAACTTCCCCACCATTTGTTTTTGAAAGTAGAAACACATCACCAACTACACACTCCTCTTGTATAGATAATATACGTACATCATAGAAACGTGTGTGTGTGTGTATACATATATATATATATATATATATATATATATACACGCACATTTATAATAAAAACATTATATACATATTCCCCATATGCACATAAACATCACATGTCTACATACATATCGACATATACAAAATCGTACATACAACAAACACACACACACATACACGTGCGTGTGTGTGCGCGCGTGCATATGTGTGTGTGTGCGCGCACGCGTATGTGTGTGTGTGCGTGCGCGCACGCGCATGTGTGTGTGTGTGTGTGCGCCGAGCGCACTTTGGGAGGTTGGCGCAGAATTGCGCCTCCGCACCACCAGACGCACCTCGGAGTGAATTTGGTTGTACAGAGGTGCAATTCAGAGTCAAAATGATAGAGACACACGCTGGTGTGTGTCTGTGGGAGTGAATCAAAATGGAAAGATAAGAAACAGTTAAAGAAAAGAATGTCAGATTAATAAACTAAAAAGAACTTATACACACACTGCGTATGTGTATATGATATACATATACACATATATGTATTTATATATTTATACGTGTATGCAATAGCTACAAGCACCTGCACATACATTTGACAGCCAGTACAGCATAGACATATACATGTATGTATATATACGTGTGTGTGTGTGTGTGTGTGTGTGTGTGTGTGTGTGTGTGTGTGTGAATAGAATAACATAGAAAAAATTGATATAAATTTTCCAATGAAAAACTGATGAATTTAACTTTATACACACCCACACCTATTTGTATGTATTTAAATAAACGTAGTGAGTATTTAACAGCAGATAGATAGACAGATAGACAGACAGACAGATAAATAGACAGACAGACAAATAGACAGATAGACAGACATATAGATAGATAGATAGATAGATAGATAGATAGATAGATAGATAGACATATAGACAGATAGACAGATAGATAGACATATAGATAGATAGATGGATAGACATATAGATAGATAGACATATAGATAGATAGACAGATAGATAGACATATAGATAGATAGACAGATAGATAGATAGATAGACATATAGATAGATAGATAGAAAGAGAGAGAGATAAGAAGGAAGTAGATAAGATAGACAGACTGTCAGACAGATAGACAGATAGATATAGACATATCACAAGGCATATATGCGTGTATGTTTAGTTATGTATGTAATATTATGAACCACAGATGAAGAATGTAAGGAGTGACAGGCCGAAATATGAATGTGTCTACATTTTTGAGACAGTGTAAAAATACATAAACAAACAACTAATTTTTAAAAAAAACAATTATAAAAACAATACTAAAAGTTTTCATTCATTCATTAAAGCACAATTCTATATTATAAACATATATATATATGCATGCGTGTGTATGTATATATGTGTGTGTGTTTAAGTGTATGTTATATATATATATATATATATATATATATATAATGCGTGTGTGTTTAGTTTTTTATGATTTACCTGAAAATGTTTGTTGCCGGTAAATAAAATCCTCGAGGCTGTCAGTGGTGAGCGGCAGGACCCACGTCTAATAACAGACAGCACCTTACTTGTTGTGGTGGCTGCCATTTCTACTATAAACTACTGAAGTGTTGGTGTTCGATGCTGGCTTGCCCACCTACTACTACTTCTACAAGCACCGACTACACCATCAGCTGCTGCTGCTCTTACTACTACTACTTACCAGCCATGTATCTAGCACTAGAGATATTACTATTCATTTATTGTGCTAAAGGCTACTGCTACTCTGCTTCATATTCCACTGCTAACCGGCTGTTACTACTTCCACTGCTGCTTCTCAGTCTAACTCCCGCACTACTTCATTTCCAGCTGTTACTGCTCAGCTGCTTCTACTGCTTTCCAACTGTTACTGCTTCTTATCCAACTGCAAGCCAGCTGTTGCAGCTTTCATTACCTTACATAACAACATTATTACCTCCCCTTACATATTTCTCACTGAAATCAAACGTCATTATTTTTCCAATTCCTTTTCCCAAATTCAGCTTCGTTCGCAACTTTTACATCTAAAATCATATTTAAGCAATTAAGGAATTTTTTTCTATTACACTATAAACGTCTATTTATTCTTTATTAAAATAAAAATCAAAATCCGCATGTACGAGACTGTACGATATTCTTCGTGATTTACTCCCACTACTTCTACATTCGTCTTCTCCTCTCCCTGTCGCTCTGTCATTCACATCTCCCTTGCCACTCTTTCTTCACCTCCCTTTCGTCTTTACTCTTTCTAATACCTCTCTTTCCACCCTCGCTTTTATTATTTCTATTCTCTAATCGTCCTTCCTCCCTCTTAATTTGTGTTGTTTATACTTTCTAATCTTTCTCGTCCCCCTCTTTTACTATTACTATTTTCCCTCCTACTGCTACCACTGTGAGACATCCTTTCTTTCTCTCTCCGTATATATATATGTGTGTGTATATATGTGTATATATACATAAATATGTTTGTATGTGTTTATATATAGACACACGAACGTACATATAGCTACATATACACTCATTAACACACACACCACATATATGTCGATGTATATACAGTAATACTATACACAACTGCCTTATATATAGACACACACATTGATGAGTGTCCATATCACTATTATGATACAAACTGATTTTGATGTTTGTGTGAATTCCAATCTATATAATCGATCTCCACCTACCTGTGCCGTGTCGTCTTACTAATTGACTTTCTGCCTAATGTCCCACCAACTAACACCACCAGGTATTCCGTTATTGTCACAACACACACAACAACAATCTAATATATTTGCATGCGGATGATGTTGTTATAACAGCCGTAGTATTTAATATTTAGTATCTGTTGATGTTGTTGCTGTTGTTGTTATTGTAATAACCTGACAGACAGAAAGAAAGAAAGAAAGAAGAAGCCTCAGAAAGCGTCGTGAAGAAGAAGAAGATTTATTTCTCAACAAGGATTTTGTTAATTGTAAATGACGAAGAGAGAGAGAGAGAGAGAAAGCTAGAAATTTATTTATTGTTTAATATTGAAATTTTTAATTAATTGGCCAAAAACACAAAATAACCCCCCAAAAAAACTGTACGACGAAAACAAAAACAAAGCTTCACAGAGAAATGGCAGAAATTCGGCAGAGATTTCCGACCGAAAACGAAGAATCGAAAGATAAGGTAAATTTTGTCAACCAAAAAAAAATGACCCATGTTGAAGTCTATTTCTATATAAATAACCTGTACTCGTAGTCTTCGTACTCCACCAGTAATTATATTTATTATTTCTATGTATATACACAGACACATTCCTTTACATGTCACGGTGAAACCATCTCTCTCTTTTCTTTTATTTAACATCAAAACCTGCTTTCATTTTTATTTTTTTTCTCCTCACTCGCATGTTTCAATATTCCATCTTAGTTTTTAGGCCAATTATATAGAGATAAATCCTTCTGCAACTAACACCACTAATTCCAATCACCAATATCTTATTTACTAAACTATTCTTTGTTTATTTACCATTCTATGCAGGTGAAACTTGTTGAAAATATTCAATGAGTTGAACGCTTCATCATCTTTGATATATTTCCGTTTCCTTACCATATTGTTTATATCTGACACTTCCTGTACCTTGGGTACCATTATTGCAGACCCCCCTCTCTTTCTCCCCATACACTCTGCTAAAAATAGCAGCAGAATATTATCACATTACACCGTTGTTTCTTAAAAAGGAGAGTCACACATACTCTTCTAAAAGAACTGGATGGTCATGGCTAGAACAGCTTTCATGTTTACATCTCAGCTGGGAACTCTAAACTCCAGTTTCACCATGTACTGTGTGTATATATATATATATATATATATACAAACACATACATAGGAGCTTACAGCTTTTGCACAGCGATTTGCACTACTAAAAATAACAACCAAGTCTCCCTCAAATTATACCTTATCCTCTTAACAATAGAGGAATACCTTGAAAAAGGTAATGTTGGTAGAAAAAAAGGAGGGGACCAAAGACCTACCTCGGACTAAACAACTACACGACCGATAAAGCTTACCAAGCGAGCATCTAATTATCGAAGGTTAATCAACAAATGTCTTGATGACAATAATAATACTAGTGATAAACTTTGAATTTAAGGTCTCTTGAATGTATTGATTATATTAGACTAGGAACAATCTTAGATTGGAAGACCGGATTATATTAGACTAGAAACATAATATTGGAAGAATTTCTGGATAAATTAACGTAAATACGCAGTTAAAGAATATCAACAATTTGGTAGATATTAATGGTGTTTTACATATATAGACGTGTGTGTACATCTATCTATCTGTCTGTCTGTCTGTCTGCCTATCTATCTGCCTGTCTGTCTGTCTGTCTGTCTGTCTATCTGCCTGTCTGTCTGTCTATCTATCTATCTGCCTGTCTGTCTGTCTATCTATCTATCTGCCTGTCTGTCTATCTATCTATCTGTCTGTCTGTCTGTCTATCTGTCTGTCTGTTTGTCTGTCTGTCTATCTATCTATCTGCCTGTCTGTCTGTCTACCTATCTGTCTGCCTGTCTGTCTGTCTGTCTGTCTGTCTGTCTGTCTGTCTGTCTGCCTGCCTGCCTGCCTGCCTGTACACACATACATTCATAAATACACGTACTCTCAAACAACACGAACATACTTAGGCAATGCTCCAGCATGACCTTTGCTCTAATGGTCAACACAGATTAGGCAACACACACACACACACACACACACACACATATCTGCGTTATTTGAAATTGGGTCCCTAATTTAAAAAGGAAACAGTTATTTTGAAAATATTCTGACATTCAAAAATGTCATATATTGGATCAACTCAGAGCAGGTAACTACAAACATACACATACATATATTTACGTGTGTGTGTATGTATGTATGTATATATATATATATGTATATCATCATCATCAGCAATATCAAAATCAAATCAAATGGAAATTGTAGTTGTGAGCCCCATGCCAGTAGCACGTAAAAAGCACCATCTGAACGTGGCCAATGCCGGTGCCACCTCGACTGGCTTCCATGCTGGTGGCACATAAAAAGCACCATCTGATCGTGGTTGATGCCAGCTCCTCTGGCCCCTTGTGTCAGTGGCACATAAAAAAGCACCCACTACACTCTTGGAGTGATTGGCGTTAGGAAGTGCATCCATCTGTAGAAACACTGCCAGATCAGATTGGAGCCTGGTGCAGCCTCCTGGCTTCCCACACCCCAGTCAAATCGTCCGACCCATGCCAGCATGTGTATATATATATATATATATATATATATTGTGTGTGTGTATATGTATATATATATATATATATATATATATTGTGTGTATATATATATATGTGTATATACATACATTTGTGTGTGTGTGTATATATATTTGTGTATATACATATATATATATATATATATATATATATACACATGCATACATTTGTGTGTGTGTGTGTTTATATATGCGTATGTATATATACATACATACATACATACATACATATGTGTGTGTTTGTTTATCCATACAGATGAATGTATGCGGGAGAGTTTCAGAGATCTCGCTCCATTTTTGTCAGTTAGCTTGGCTGTTTTGATAAGCATTATATTTGCTAACACGTGCCTAATGAACTAGCTTAAGCAGTTAATCTGTTAATCCCACAAAAACTGTAAGTAGATCTGGATCTGGAAGTTAGTTGAAAGAAGAAACAAAGAGTAAGGTGTATCCACCATCCACAGAACAGCTCTTAAAGCTGAAATCAGTGCCATTAATCTGTGAGATCATTCCCTCTGCTGGTTAAACCTTTAGTTGGACCTCTTAAGCACCTCATTATAGAAATTAACATAGGCTTTATCTTGAGCTGTTTAACGAGTTCAGGGGAAATTTGCCTCTAGTATTATTTAAATGGTGTAGGTTTTAAATATTTACAACAGAATTGAATTTTTGATGAGGATTAAGATGAAAATAGCAATGCCTTCCTCTAGGAACAGTTTTGCTGAGCTGAGATAATAAATATGATTGATTTCCAGTTTGGGAGGTAGAGGTTTCATTAGCTCAACTTTTCACATAACATTGTCTGATATGAATTAGATCAATGAAGGAGCTTCTAGGTGATTTCTTCACTTATTAGAAATAGCAACCAAATCTCCCTCACTACCCGGTGCAAGCTATGGACACATAAGAGGTGCAGCAACATCAAAGGCAGGTTAACTAGCAAGTTAGTTTTTGTTTGTGGCAGATGTTCAGGTGCAATAAAGACTGTAAACAAACAGGAAACAACTTCTATCTCATTCCAGGGTGAAAAACTAGAGGTAGTCGATAGCTTCCGCTATCTGGGCGACCAAGTTAGTAGTGGGGGTGGGTGCGCTGAAAGTGTAGCTGCTAGAATAAGAATAGCCTGGGCAAAGTTTAGAGAGCTCTTACCCCTGCTGGCGACAAAGGGACTCTCACTCAGAGTAAAAGGCAGACTGTATGACGCATGCGTACGAACAGCCATGCTACATGGCAGTGAAACATGGGCTGTAACTGCTGAGGACATACGTAAGCTCGCAAGGAATGAAGCTAGTATGCTCCGTTGGATGTGTAATGTCAATGTGAATACCCGTCAGAGTGTAAGTATCTTGAGAGAAAAGCTGAACATTAGAAGCATCAGTTGTGGTGTGCAAGAGAGACGATTGCGCTGGTATGGACATGTGGTGAGAACGGATGAGGATAGCTGCGTGAAAAAGTGCCACACCCTAACAGTTGAGGGAACCCGTGGAAGAGGTAGGCCCAGGAAGACCTGGGCTGAGGTGGTGAGGCAAGACCTTTGTACATTGGGCCTCACCGAGGCGATGACTACTGACCGAGACCTTTGGAAATGTGCTGTGCATGAGAAGACCCGGCAAGTCAAGTAAGATCGTTGCCAGTGCCCCTGGACTGGCTCTTGTGCGGGTGGCACATGAGATGCACCATTTCGAGCGTGGCCGTTGCCAGTACCGCCTGACTGGCTCCCGTAGGATTTTCGAGCGAGATCGTTGCCAGTGCCCCTGGACTGGCTTGTGCGGGTGGCACATAAAAGACACCATTTCGAGCGTGGCCGTTTTTGTGCGGGTGACACGTAAAAGCACCCACTACACTCTCTGAGTGGTTGGCTTTAGGAAGGGCATCCAGCTGTAGAAACTCTGCCAAATTAGATTGGAGCCTGGTGTTGCCATCCGGTTTCACCAGTCCTCAGTCAAATCGTCCAACCCATGCTAGCATGGAAAGCGGACGTTAAACGATGATGATGATGATGATGATCACAGTTCTCATAAAATGAAAAAAATCCAGCCCACCTGATCATTGGTTGTATAACCATAAAAACTGATTTCTTTTGGGTCAGTTAGTTTTGGAAAAGGTCAATATTTCTATCCCCCATTATCAAAACATTGGCACTAATGCTGCCATTAGTACCAATGTTTCAATAATGAGTGACAGAGATATTGACTGGGACTTATTTTATCGACCCTGAGAAGATGAAAGGCAAAGTTGATGTTGGCAGAATTTGAACTCAGAACATGAAGACAGACGAAATGCCCCTAAGCATTTTGCCCATTGTGCCCGCTCACCACCTTAAATATTGGTTTCAGATTTTTGGCACAAGGCCAGCAAGTCCTGGGGGTAAGTCGATTACATGGACCACAGTACTCAGCTGGTACTTATTTTAGTGACCTCGAAAGGAAGAAAGGCAAAGTCGACTTTGGCAGAATTTGAACTCATAACGTAAAGATGGACAAAAGGCTTACGATTCTACCATCTTTCTGCTTTACATTTCAATACGATATTGGTTTCAAACTTTGGCACAAGGCCAGCAATTTTAAGGGAGAGGATGTCAGTTACATTGACCCCACTGTTCAACAGGCACTTATTGTAAAGTCAGCCTCAGCAGGATTTGATCTCAGAACGTAAAGGCAGATAGAATGCCCCTGCCTGTTTCTGCTGGTTAATGATGATTCTCCTAGCTTGCTGCCTTACTTTCCAATAAGATCTGCAAATATGAATGAGCTTAACTCAGTAGAAGCAAACTGGCAGATCTGTGATCAAGATTGTTCCAGCCACGACCATCCTGTGTTTTCCTTTCTTGAAATATTGTATCCAGTACTACTTTATCCAATAAGATGTTTTTCGTTTGGTTTATTTTTTGTTGATAGTTTGATTTGTGAGAGATTTGCTAGCTGCTGTTTCTAGCAGTTCAAGCTGGTACATAAAGGCTCTGTTGTTGGTTCAACTTTCGATTTCTTACTGTCTCTTCAATAATATGAAGATGACTGACTTCTAACTTGTACAACTATATTTTATAATATACAGACTTCTCTGCTCGTTTCTATTCGCAACATGTCCGAGTTTTATCCGTTATCTCTTACTTGTTTCAGTCATCAGACTCTGGCCGTGCTGGGGCACCACCTTGAAGGGCTTTGTGAAACGAATCAACCCCAGTACTTATTTTGAAACCTGGCACTTATTTTATCAGTCTTTTAGCTGAAATGCTAACTTACAAGGCCATGAACAAACCAACATTGGTTGTCTAGCAATAGTGGAGAACAAACACAGACACACACATACATGCATATGACGGGCCTCTCTCAGTTTCCTATTTCTTTATTGCCCACAACGGGCTAAACATAGAGGGGACAGACAAAGGGGTTAAGTCAATTACATTGACCCCAGTGCGTAACTGGTACTTAATTTATCGACCCCGAAAGGATGAAAGGCAAAGTCGACCTCGGCGGAATTTGAACTCAGAACGTAACAGCAGACAAAATACCGCTAAGCATTTCGCCTGGCATGCTAACGTTTCTGCTAGCTTGTCACCTTGAAAATTTCTTGAGGCTTCTTTCAGTTTCTGTCTACCAAATCCTCTTGGCCAGGGCATTGTGCAGTAGGACTGAACCTGGAATCACGTGGTTAGGAAGCAAACTTCTTACCATGCAGCCCCTCTTTTGTATAAATCCACAATAGTTCTGTAAACAGAACAGGGAGTGTGTGACACACTGTCTCCATATTTGAAACTTTACAGCATTGGATCGTTTCACATTTTAGCAGTTGAAGCTTAAAACAAAACCTAGCAACTTGATTGATGACTGATGAAATATTGCCTTACTTTTCATTATTGATTCTGTTTCATTTGATTGATAATGTTGCTCCCTATGTACAACCAGGGAGCAATATCAGAGATCAATCAACAGGAATACTTTTAAGCCTGTTTCATGGATGGAGACAGGATTTCAGCTCCACTCACTGCTGACATCTTATTACAGATTCATATGAAGTACAATTGCCTTTATAATTAGCTGCTACAATAGACTTGCTACATCAGTTAGCATAATTACAGTTTTGTCTTGTCTTGTTTAGTCAGCTGCACTGGTGACCTGCTTCTCATGGCTTTCCAACACTGGTAAAGAGGGAAGTGGGAGCCTATCCTGAACACTTTCAGCCAATGCTTTTATATTCAAATAAACTACACTGGCCAGCATGTTGTGGCCATGATGGAGTTATATTTAAGTAAGACTAAATTTTGCTGCAGTTGTTTTCTTTTTATACTTTAATAGAATTATATCTATAAATATAAATGAAGTCATGAGAAGTGTTGCTGTGACCTTGGCATTTTGGTGAGGTCTGACCTGTACAGCTGCTGGAATTAAAACTGGGCAATACTTTACAATTATAACTTTTCTATTCCCTCCGTAGCAAATTCTTTATCTTTCTTAGAACTTTACATTGTGATTCCATCATTAATGTAGGCAGTGGAATGTGACAACACATTAAAGTAGTTAGTGTATTATCTATTTCGGTCGGTGGGTGGGTGAGTGGGAGGGGGCTCACATTTATTTTGAATATTAAACAGAGTTTATCTTTAGAGATAATATTAGTTGCTGTATATTTGTAAACAATAACTAAATATAAATTTGATAATTATTCAGGAATTTTGAAACATTTTCAATTGATTTCACAGTTTTGATATTTTACAAGTAAAACGTGTGAAAATAATATTGGTTTTTATAGGTGACAATGACATGAATCTTATTTATAAAACAAGGTGGGTTTAGAATAAGGGTAGAATGAGACTTTGTGTTCACAAGGGTTGTTCTTGTTTAGCCCCAGGTTATCCCTCATCAGGCTGATTTGTTCAGTCGTGACCAACATGTTTTTACTTTCAATCATAATACAGTTAAGAATACATTATCCAATGATATTTATGCAATTTGAAGAAGATTAGCTTTCTATTACTAGCATATCGAGGCAGCTTTGTTTGCATGTGGAGCAACTTGTACTACTTTGATCCAATGAAAATATTTCAATAACATAATACGAAAATCACAATGAAAATATTTCAAGTATGTGGGGTGGGGCAGTCAGTATCATGGTTTTAGTGAGGGGTTTGTAAACAATGGGGAGGTAGGGAGTAGAGGGATAGCAATGTTATAGAAGGGGACAGATGTAAGCAGATGTTAACAGATCTAAAACCAATCCAAAGATAATGTGTTAGGCTATCCAAATAGATTAATTGAAGAATATGTTACATTGCTTTGGTGCTGCCAATTGTTTCTGTCATTTTGCTTTATGGATTTCCCTTGTATATATATCATCATCATCATCATCATCGTTTAACGTCCGCTTTCCATGCTAGCATGGGTTGGACGATTTGACTGAGGACTGGTGAAACCGGATGGCAACACCAGGCTCCAGTCTGATTTGGCAGAGTTTCTACAGCTGGATGCCCTTCCTAATGCCAACCACTCAGAGAGTGTAGTGGGTGCTTTTACGTGTCACCCGCACGAAAACGGCCACGCTCGAAATGGTGTCTTTTATGTGCCACCCGCACAAGCCAGTCCAGGGGCACTGGCAACAATCTCACTCGAAAATCCTACGGGAGCCAGTCAGGCGGTACTGGCAACGGCCACGCTCAAAATGGTGCATCTCATGTGCCACCCGCACAAGAGCCAGTCCAGGGGCACTGGCAACGATCTTACTTGGCTTGCCGGGTCTTATATATATATATATGTATATATATTGGATTGACAAGATGAAGGAAGGTCGAAATTGCAAGGTTTGGTGGTCTCATTGTTGGAGGTGGTGGGTATTTATCTCTCTGTTAGTGATATAAAGAAGCCTGCATTTTGTACCAGAAGCCAATCTGAGAGTCTCTCTCGTGGTACCTAGCACAGTATAGTTTGTTCTAACGAAACATCCACTTTTGAGTGGGGATAAATATTACCTCTCAGTATTAATACTGCCTCTTTTGCTAACGAGCAAACTGGTTAATCATCACGACACCAGCACTTGTTCTGGCACTTTTTTATTCTCTGGTGGCAGGAATGAGTCCTTGCTATTTCTAGCAGTTAAGTGTCCATCATTAGCGGAAGTCCGAAATTGCATGATCTGCAGGTGTCTTTATCTCCCAACTAGTAATATAAACAAAAGTGCAATACGAGAGTTTCTCTCATGCCCACAAGCACAGTACAGTTTGTTCCAACACAACATCCACGTATATATATATGTATATATATATGTATGTATATGTATGTATATGTATGTATGCATATATGTATGTATATATATATATATATATATATATATATATATATACACACACACACACACACACACACACACACACACACAGACACACACAGACACACACACACACACACACACACACACACACATATATTTAGAAAGAATCAGTTATTTACCAAAGAGACTTGACTAAAATAAATCTGGACAGCCTGTGCCCCACAGCCTTTTTAATAAAGGCTGTTAAAGCACTTTTAAGGTGCTTCATCCATTTATAGAAGGATGAGGTCAGAATCTAGGATAAATACAAAACAAATAATGATAACATAATTAATAATCAATAATCAAATAACCTTGTTTTGAAAAATAAGGTTGATTAGTATAGGTGAAAAAAAAAGAAAGGAAATGACATAATGCTTAACCCCCCCCCCCCCCCACCCCCACCCCACCCACTCTGATCTACTTTGTACAGTTATCTCCCAGTCTTCCTTATTTCTTGTCTCTGTACTTGCTCTTCATTCACTATGTTCATCCCTTCCCCTATCACTCGATTTCCCCTTATACTCTTGTAATCTTTACCTACACACACTCCCTGTTCTTCTGTCCCCAATTACTTCTACTCCTTACCTTGAAGCTCTACACTGACCCCTTACCACTACCCTCTCTTCTAGTCTAAGTAACCATGCAACTCTTCTATTTTGCTCTGAATCCTTCTTTCATACTTTAACCCCCTTATCTCCTAACATAAGACTCTCCATATCTTTCAAGTTCCATACTCTAACAAATTGTACGGTGGCCTATAAGTGCACAACAAAAGGCACCCAGCACACTCTGAGATGTTGTCCACAGCTGGGTGCCCTTCCTAATGCCAGCTGTTTTAGAAATTTGGTAGTGCAGTGCAGTTCTTGAGCCGAACTAAATCCAGTGGAATCATCCGACCCATGCCAACATGAAACACAGATGTTAAGTGATGATGACAATGATGATGATGTTTTTTTAAAGTTACATGCACCTTAGTATGCAGATGAAGGCAGGATCCCCATATTAGTTCAAGTTGATTTCAGGTTGAATGATATTTCACTCAGGCATGCCATTGCATACGTTTTGGAAAATGAAAGCTAAATATTTCCAACAGGATTATGTAGGTATTGTTTTTCCAAAGATATATTTTCTTTGAACTCTTTCTGACATCATTGTTCTGATAATGGCTTCAGAAATAAATTTAACATATTATTGTTTAGCAGCTGAAAGTCTAGACATTTCCAAGAATCTTCTAATTCAAATTACTTTATTTGTGGTGGTCATATTCTGGGAGCTAAATTGATAACCTTGTTTGTATATTGACATAAAGTTCTAATCATTTGGATGTCCGTGGCAGTCCATATATCATTATTTTATGACTCATCATCATTCATTGTGTTTTAAACAAATTCTAATTCAACATGACAAAGGCTTTGACATCGTTCCTACTATTGTCATGTATTCTCTACCCAACCATTATTATTATTATCATTATTATTTCAATTTTACTTGCTCTGGATAATTCTGTCAGAGCAAATGACAACCTGTTGTCAAGGGCCTCATAGAGTCCCTTTCCGTCATACTTAACATCCAAGTACCAGTCTCAAAATCCTCACTGTCCTCAAGAGAGAAATTTTTCTCAGCATGTTCTACCCTCATGTCAATCCCAGTTTCTCAAACCTGGTTGTTGGTGCTCCCAATGCCCCCACAACTACAGGGACAACATTCTCATAGTGATGCAGGATGCCACACATAGTGCACGTGTGGTCGTAGGTGGGGCATTTCCTCATGCATTCCTGTACCTGACATCCGTAGCCATGTTTTCCACAGTGACTGCAGGGGATAGGGGCAGATGTATCACAGGGTTCACCTGATTCATTGACCAGGCGGTGCCGCTCTTGACGCCTAGCTGGAGGCTGCACTGGTTGAATTGGTTCTGTGGCCCATGAGCCGGCTGGCTGAGTCTTTTCCACTCAGGGCTTCTTCCAGGGTTATGTCTTGCTTGGAGTCAAGGCAGATCTCCTCGTCCTCCAACACATGTACAAGAGCATCATGGACTATAATGTTGCTGTAATCATTCGTGGCATGGCAGGCCTCCGAGGGCCATTCTACCTTTAAGTTGCAGATGCCTGCCCTCAAAGACGTGCAGTGAAGGCCCTGACACTTTCGTCCCAGTCCTGGCACATCTGTTGTAGCTGCACAGGAGTGACCATCACATTTTCTTGGCAGACAGCCAGGGACTTAAATGTAACTAAGGATTGTTCAATCATTGCTGGAGGCCAGCATACCAAACATCTGTGTGAGAGCTTTTCTGAGGGTCTTGTCACAGTAGTCAAGAAGATGGAAGACAACGTTGTAGTTTGTAGTTTGACCACCTCAGCTCAAAGTAAGTCCACTCCTTGCCAGTTCTAGCTGCAATGACAACAGAGCAGCAGAATTTGTCAGGTGAGATTTTCATGGGAGAGGCACCAGTTGCACGGTCAGAAGGTCCTTGACTTGCTTATGGAAAACAACTACCAAGCCAGATTCCAAAAATGGCAGGAACACTGGGACTGGTGTATTGCTGTGCAAGGTGACTATTTTGAAGGAGATGATGTTAAAACAAAACAAAACAAAACTTAAAGACTTTCTGTATTTTTAACTGTCTTAATACAGTAATAAATTCTCAATTTCTGTTGTCAATAAACAAAACAGTTTTGTAGCAATAAATAGGAAATACAATTTGGCTTCAGTGCTGGTGGCACGTAAAAATCACCATTCAAGCGTGGTCAATGCCAGTAGCACCTGACTGGGCCTCATGCCGGTGGCATGTAAAAAGCACCGACTACACTCTTGGAGTGGTTGGCATTAGGAAGGGCATCCAGCTGTAGAAACTCTGCCAGATCAGATTGGAGCCTGATGCAGCTTTCTGGCTTGCTAGCCCTCAGTCAAACCATCCAACCCATGCCAGCATGGAAAGTGGACGTTAAACGATGACGATGATGATGAATCTACACCAACACTCTTTCAAATAAGGAGAAGTGGCTTACTGTCCAAGCATGGCTGTATGGGTAAGAAGCTTGCTTCCCAATTACATGATTCCCGGTTCAGTCCCACTGCATGGCACCTTGGGCAAGTGTCTTCTGCTATAGCCTCAGGCCATCCAAAGCCTCATGAGTAGATTTGGTAGATGGAAACAGAAAAGGAACCTGTCATGTGTGTGTGTGTGTGTGTGCATCTATGTGTTTAACCCCAACCACTTGGCGACCAGTGTTGCTTTGTTTACATCCCCATAACTTAGCTGTTTGGCAAAACAGACTGACAAAATAAGTACCAAACTTAAAACTGAGTATTAGGTTCAATTTGTTTCATGAAATCTTAAATGTGGTGCTCCAGCATGATCGCAGTCCAATGACTGAAACATGTAAAAGATCATCTTAATTTGTTTATTTTCTTGTCCTTTTTTTTAGATAATTAGGTAAAATTGAAAATTTTTTTTTTTTTGCAAAAAAACTTTATTCTGTGACAATGAAATTGCATTCTTTACCTGTCATTTACTTATTAACAATACCCAAGACAAATCTGTTGGTAGGTTTGTTATCCCTGTCATTAATTACTGACAATGTACCTGCAGTAATGTAATTACTAATGATGTACTTGTAAGTATTTAATTGTTTATGCGCTACTTGTAATTAATTATTAATGATGTATCTTAAATCATTTAATTATTTAAGATACCATGGTAAGATACCTGCAAGCAGGTAATATATCTTCTGGCAATAATCACTTTTAGTCTTTTGCTGTTTCCAGTCATTTGATTGTGACCATGCTGGAGCACTTCCTTCAAGGATACATTTGAGTTCATCCTAGCAATTCTGTTCTTTATTTTAGTCTGCTACTTTATCTATCTCTGTTTATGTTGAACTGCTAAGTTAAGTTGCAAAGCAATAATCGGGAGGCAACATCAATAACAGTAGTTTCGTGATTGCTGTTACCATGAACACACACTCAGAGATACAATCACATGCACTTAAGAGTGTGTGTACGCACACACACACACACACACACACAAAGAAAACTTTGGCAATGGCCTTCAAGTTTCAACTTGTTTTACTTTCACCAGACTTTTTGAGAAAAGCAACTGAGCTAATACTTCAATGTCACTATCAAAAGATAAAGATAAATGGGATGTTTTACTGAAAGCTATTGAGTGATCCTTTGGGTGCTGCAAGCTGATTTTGGTGTACAGTAATCCCTCTTATGTCGCAGGTGTTATGTTCCAAGACCCTCTGCGATAGGTGAAAACCCACAAAGTAGAAACAGTACTCTACTGTATATTTTTTTTAATTATTTTTATAATTTGTATATATATATATATTTCATTATAAATGCAAAACAACGCTACAGAGTAATCAACATAAGCTTAAATGATATGCCACGATATGGTAAGGGATTACTGTATTTCCACTGTCTATGGGGAGAAATTTTCTCCGTGACTCAAAATACAGTGAAATGCGAATGGCTTTCTTACGGGTCCAAATATGTCCCAAGAATATTTGAACTGGTAAGAAACCTTGTATTTGACAGTCTTGGTGTATCTTGGAAACCTGGACATGAAACAATGATGATTGCACAGAACATGGATGATGATGATATATATATACCAGAGTGGTTGGCATTAGGAAGGGCATCCTACTGTAGAAACCTTTGCCAAATCAGACTGGAGTCTGGTGCAGCCTTCCAGCTGGCCACCTCTGGTCAAACTGTCCAACCCATGCCAGCATGGGTTGGACAGTTTGACAGGCGCTGTCTAGCCTCCAATTATCTGTTTTGGCATCGGTTCTATGAGTGGATGTCCTTCCTTATGCCAACCACTCTACAGAGTGTGCTTTTTACATCCTATCAGCATGTGTGTGTGTGTGTGTGTGTTTTTTGTGTATACTCATCATTTAACTGTTTTGTTACCATATTCCTGTAGACATGCACTACCATTCTTTCAATAAATTTTGAAAATAATGAAGAATTTAATATTATATTTTTGTTATTGTTAAGCTGGTGTTTAGAACATAAATTATTTTGAAATTTTGATGGAAGGCTTTAACTCAGATCACATTAAAACAGTTGAGTTTGTATCATATAAACCAGGCATGGTCTTAGGTATAGAAAAGGTTTAACGTCCATCTTCCATATTGGCAGAGGTTGGACGGTTTCATAGAATCTAATGAACTGGAGGTCAGTGTTTGCTTGGGCGTGGTCTCTATGGCTGGCTGCCCTTCCTTACGCTAACCACTTTATTGAGTGCTTTTGGTGGGTTTTTGTTTTTGTTTTTTTTTGTCATACCCTTGGCACTAGTGAGTTTGCCAAATAACTCCTGAATCAAAGATATGCCCTGCCCTTAATTGCATGGGGTTATAGTAGAGAGTGGGGTGCCTTAAAGCCAGGTGAATGTTAAGCTAGAGTAAGATGGTCCCTGGACAAGCACAGGTGTCTTACTATAGATGTGCAGTTACCTGACGTTATATTGGAGTGGGTGGAAGACAAAATACCGCTAAGCATTTCGCCCGGTGTGCTAACGTTTCTGCCAGCTCACTGCCTTGAGCACATTTTCTGCCAACCAGTCCACTGGCAAACCTGCAGCCACTTAGTTACAAAGCAAATTTCTCAAACCTCATGGCCACACCTTTGCCTTTATTTATTTAGAATTTTATATTTCCCCCTAATTCAGCCATTAATTAATCATTTTGACGCAAGTATCAACCAGTTTATTATGTTTTTCACTGTGTTTAGATGTGTGTACATATGTATGTATTTGAGTTTGTGTGAATGATTGTGTGTGTGTATATATGTGAACAAGTGTGTATGAAGGTATTTGTACTCATATGCTTGTGTGTGTAGATATCTATTGATCCCTTTCATAACATTTCTTCAATACATGGAGAATCATAAAGCATTTTCTAATGATTTTTTTCCTATAATTCTGTACCAGTCCTCTTCTGTTTTACAAATATTTGCAGGGTTTTTCTATCTTTTACGAGTAATATTTTCTATTTTAAATAGGTAAGTGAACACAAATTACTTGTCCCAAAACTTCTGTCTACTTAAATAGACAATTGCATAATTACAGATTATTAAACAGTTTACTAATTAACCTTTCACCTTCCAATGACTTCTTTATAATTCATGTTTCAGTATGGCCTTCCACTATAAACGTAAAACATTTCATTGTCTATTATTTATCAATGCTTATTTCTGTTTCTATTCAATTATTGTTTATTTACACCATTCTCTTCTTTTAATCACAAGACACTCTTGTACTCTTGGCATCTTTGTCTTTCTCACAGTCTGCATATTTTAATTTTGGACTTTCATCTATAGAACTTTTGGCAGCGTTGGGCTGATAGATTAAATCAAAAGAAATAAATAAGAAACTTGTGTATATGAAACTAGAAATAAAATTTCCACATTGATTTGAAGAATTTTAGTTGGTTTAAAGTGCAGGAACTGTCCAGGAACTGTGCTGCCATTAATGTCATCTTTTGCTATTCTGCCTGTAATATGACGTTGTTTAGCCCTAGGTCAGCCTGAACTGGTCACACCTATGATGAAATGTTTTTCAGTTGTGACCTTATATATCTAACACGTCATTGTTTAATGTGTCCTTCTGGTAGAGTGTGTTTTAAGAGGATTTAATTACTATCACTTGCATGTGGAGTTGCCACTTAGAAGCTTCCACTGATAGATCAACATGGAAAAGGGCAAGTGATGATCCTGAGGAGGTGGTATGGTTCTTTTTAAGCTTCAACTGAACTGAAGGAGACCCTTATCTGTGACATTGATGATCTTATGATCCTTGTCTTCACTCATCATTTCATCTGTTAATTAATTTATGTTAATTGGTTGTTGATACAAACCCTGGCAGGTTCTAATTATAAGGATTTCTGAGGTAGCTAAACCTAGTCCTGGGGAAGACATCCTTAGGATTCTCTCTCCACCCGGACTTTTCTACATCTTAATATGCTTCTCTGCCATTTCTCCTTCCCCACCATACTCCTATTTCTCCCTCCTACCCTATCTTCTCTAATTTCCCCCTCTCTAATCCCTCCCACATTGGCTGTGCTGGCTTGAACAAATGATGTCAGCTAAAACAGTGATGATCCCCTGCAGTTTTACAGGGTACATAGCAACCCAGTGCACCAAGGACACTCTGTACATTGGTTGGCAGACAAGTGAAGACATCATAGAGTTGAAAGGCAGGGTCTTTTCTCTTGTTTCTGTGGTGTGGGTACCACAACTCTGTTAAGTGGTCAGGGTTAGAAATGGCCTAATGAAATGTAGTCCTCTGGTTGTGCAGGAGGGCAGTCGCTCCAAATATGAACACGTGTGTGTGTGTGTGTATTTAGGATGAGCTTATTTCAGTTTCTGTCCACCAAATCTACTCACAAGGCTTTGGTCAAGCCGAGGCTACAGTAGAAGACATTTGCCCAAGGTGCCATGCAGTTGGATTGAACCCAGAACTATGTGATTAGGAAGCAAGCTTCTTAGCACACAGCATTTGGTATCTCAGTGTTTTTTGTTCATCTTTCAACAGAGTAGCTGTTGTCTTTCAGCTTATCTCTATATCATCCATAGAAATTTATCCAGTTTAACCATTTCCTACAGAAACAAGTTTTATGGTTGTTCAAGAGGAAGCCATATTTGTCAAGTAAATGTCTTTGGAACCTCTGGGACATGCAACTAAACTTTATTAATATAAACTAGAATGTTTTAGTTTTAAAATAAATTTTGTTGTTGTCGTTGTTGTTCTGTGTGTGTTACAATTTCAAAACCTGTTAGAATTGTTCTACTTCAATATTTCATTAGCCTTTTTTTTTTGTTGTTTTTTTGTTTGTAGGCTGATAATTTATTTCCTCAGGTTAGTTACTTCAGCTCACATGGCACTTTTTCACAAAACTGTTTGACCTTTTAACAGATTATTGTTAATACTACTTGAGCTGGATTATCCTCAAATAAAAAAAAAAAGAAGGAAAAACAAACAAAACCCAAAAAGGCACTGAACTAGCAATAAATATTACGTGATTGTTGTTTCGAGTTACTGTTTGCATGTCTTCTGCTGAATGTGAAGGACACAGTTTCTAGAACTAATTATTTCAATGTTTCTCTATAAATGTCTGTTCTGAAATAACGACTCTGAGACAAGCAACATTATTATCCAAATGCATAATTCTCTGCCAATCTATGTTGTTATTAATATCTATGTTTGATATTTCTTCGTTCTGCCCTTGCTTGTAAGCCGGGACTTCCCTGGAGGAGACAACGGGCATGACCTTTCAATATAGATTTTTGGTGATTACTTACAGCCATTTAGAGATTTTAGAAAATACTTATGCAAACTGGTCTAATTATATAAAACTATCATCCTCCTCATGTAATGCCTGTCTTCCCTGCTGGCCTGGGTTGGACGGATCAACAGGATCTGATGTGAGGGGAGTGTGTCCTGGTCTGGCATGTGTTTGTACAACTGGATGGCTTTCCTAACACCTCCCACTTCACAGAGTGAGAGTTTTGCTTCTTTCAGGGCACCAGCTCTTGTGAGGTCACCATTACCTTGCAAGGTTGTGGAGCCTCCATAACTGAATGGTGGTGTAGTTGAGAGGGAGGGGGGAGGGAGGGAGGTGATTTTAGGTTAGATGCTGAGAGAGTAAAGGATAGTAAAATAACAGGCACTGGTTTCTTGGTGTACAAGCGACACGTGGTCACCTTGCATTACGTAATAGTGGTGGGGGTGGGGGGAGTAATGGGGGTAGAAAGCAGAAGAGAGTATAGCCTCAAAGTGCAGAAATTGAATAGGGGGGGGATGTGGGAAGTGAAGATGAGGAGAAAGTGGGCGAGTAGAGATTACAAGAGTTTGTAGAGAGGGGTTAGGGTTAGAAATGGAGTGTAGGAATGGGGTGGAGTGAATGTAATGAATGGTGGAGTGGTGACCCATAGTAAATATGAATTGGAGGGAAAGTAAAGGAGAGGAGGTGATGACTGGCAACACACAAAGGGCAAAGGGCAGAATAATAATAAAAACAACAATAATAATAATAATAAGAGGTTTTGAAGCATCTACCCACCGACTGACAGACCAAGCAAGAGCAATCTGTAGGAACAACTGGATTATGGAGAGCAGAGATTGAAGAAATTTAGAGAAAGGTAAGAGAGAAAAAAGAACAGAAGCAGAAAGCGGTAACGAAGGGGTTAGAGATGAAGAACATGAGATAGATGGAAAGCGCAGATGGAAACCAGAGAATACTGATGAAGTAACAGATGAAGATGATCTAGATGGACAAGTGACAGGAAGTACTGCACAAGACTTGAATGGTGAAGAGAAGGACGTTTTGGAAATGTTGCAAGGTAAAATGCCTGATGGGAACAATGAAGTAACACTAAATGTAAGATGTATGGACAGAAAACAAGTGAGGAAAGCCACAGACAAAGTAAATGACATTTTAAGCTTGATTAAAACAGAAAACATCAGAGAAACAAACCAGCTAATCGTAGCTGCTGCTAACATAATAGGGTACAAGCAAAAAACTGAAGCTATAAAAGCAAATGGAAAGAAAGAACCAAACTGGAAGAAGAGAATACGAATGAAGCTGGAAAAGACATGGAAAGAACTGGGACAATTGTATAGAATAATGAGAGGAGAACTCAAGAAGAAGGAAGTTATGAGAAAATTGAATGGACAGTACAGGTTAGAAGAAAGAGGAAAACTAGGAGTACATAAGGAATTGACACAAAAGGCTGAATTGAAAAAATATGATGCAAAGGTTTCAAACAGAATAGTGTTCCAATCAAATAGAAGGTGTTTATTTGAGGAAATAGAGGAAGACCAACACCAGGAACTGATTCCAGATGTGGAAGAAGGTAAAGAACTTTGGGGAGGGCTGTGAAACAGGCCGGTAAGCAGGGGCGGATTGAAAGTATTAAGGGCACTTGGGCATAATTGTTTACGGGGCCCCCTTGAATGTGTGTTTTAATAGTTAACATGTAGAGTGTGGGCCCCTGTTGACTGATGGCTCAGTCCGCCCCTGCCGACGGAGTGGCTAACAAAGGTGGAAAGACAGCATGCAACTGTGCCATTTTTTGCGCTGTCTACACCATATGAAATATTTGCCTATTCTTTGTCCACATATCAAGCAAGGCTATTTCTTTGATGGAAGGAAAGACTTGTCTGTTTCTTGCTTACTAAAACTCTGGTCTTTGCTAAGCTGACTTTGAGGACCTTTGACTCCTGGTTTTGCTTCCACACATACAATTTTTTTTTCTAATTCTGTTACAAATTCATCTGTAACAATTAAGTCAGATTGAGCAGAGGTAGAGGGGATTTAACAGGGTGTGATGAGCAAATTGTCGCCGTTTTATCATTTTAATTTCATGCATGCACATTGTTTGCTTTTGAATTTGTTGACTACACAGTATAGTAGGACCAGTTGGGCACCATCTGTAAGAAAAATGGCACAATGTTGCAATTCAGTCTGCCAGAAATTTGGAAACGACATGCTGTACTGCTCGGCATTCATGCTAGAAGCTCCAATATGAACATTTCAGAGTGTTTGGGTGTCAATCTGAGGAGAGTGCAGAGGATTCGGAAAGAGTTGGATGAGTCTAATGGGGATTACGAAGGTAGGGCAGCTCGGAAAACTCCTTGGGAAAATGTCTTCTCATATAGCCTCTGGCCAGCCAAGGCCATGTGAGTGGATGAACGGTGGGGGGAGGAGCAGAAAATGGAGAAAAAGTAGACATTAAAATGATAATATATAACAAGGATAAGAAAGTGAATGAATGGAGCAATAAGATTTTGTTAAAGATTGTTCAGTGAAGTAAATTCTTCATGACATTTTGGCCATATTTATTATTTCATCATCATCATCAACCACAATATTTCTTGTGTAAGAAATCAAGTTTTCTTGTTTTTCTATAAGAAATCTTATAATTGTTGTCGTTATTGAAACTGATTGCAAAATGTTCAATTGGCTTCTACAAAATAATTGAAATGGAAATTATTAAGAATAAAAATTGTCCAAAATCTATTATTAGTACAACCTGATAGAGACTGTATCATAGGAGACAGCTATGTTGCAATCGAGTCAATAAAAGAACCTGTTCTTGGCCACTCTACAAAAATAGCAGCCAAATATCATTGAAATCATATCTTTATGTCTTAAAAACAGAAGGATACTTAGGACAATATAATGTTAGTTTAGTTGCTACATAAGCGTAGAGGTAGCTGTGTGGTAAGTAGCTTGCTTACCAACCACATGGTTCCGGGTTCAGTCCCACTGCGTGGCACCTTGGGCAAGTGTCTTCTACTATAGCCTCAGGCTGACCAAAGCCTTGTGAGTGGATTTGGTAGACAGAAACTGAAAGAAGCCCGTCGTATATATGTTTGTGTGTCTGTGTTTGTCCCCCCAACATCGCTTGACAACCAATGCTGGTGTGTTTATGTCCCCGTAACTTAGCAGTTCGGTGAAAGTGCCTGATAGAATAAGTACTAGGCTTACAAAGAATAAGTCCTGGGGTCAACTTGCTCGACTAAAGGCGGTGCTCCAGCATGGCCACAGTCAAATGACTGAAACAAGTAAAAGAGTATATCTGAACCGAAAAAACTGGTGAAGTAGTTATGATTGGAATATATTGCAATCACATCAGGACAATGTTGAGGCAACATTACAAAATTAACAAACTACTTTTTTTTTTCTCTTTTTTAAGTTTACCGTTTTCCAGTTGATGTTGTGTTTTCTTGACTCTTTGGAAAAGTCTGAGATAAAAGAAAACTGTCATTTATCAATGGCTACATTCTAGAAGACTAACCATAAAATGTGACATTAATGCCAATCTGAAAATGGTCAGCAAATGAGAAAAGTTTCAACTAGCAACTGAAGCTGCTTTCCGTTGCTTCACAGTATTTTTGGTATAATAAATATTTGTATTTGATGAACAAACCCTTATTTTATACAGCGTTGTATGAAAGTATGTAGAAGGGTGTTGCTTTTAATGTAGAGAAAAAGGGAGTAGTTTTTTTTTTTTTATTAGTTTCAGTGCATGGACAACATTGGTGCGGTAAGGGCATGAGTGTCCACCCAGGGGATACTGAAGGGGGTGGGGTGAAGGTAATGTGTAGGAAAGCAGTTCAGTTTTGGTTCTTGTTTGGTATGATGTTTCTCTGAGACTACTGTACAATATATATAGGAATTGTTGTGTAATGATATAGGTGTAGTAACACTACCATGGTTTAGTGAATATTTCAGATATTATAGAAATGAGGTAGGTGTTACAGTAATGCTACAAGTGTCATAATATCTTGTTGTAACAACACGTGTATTGTATTGCTAGTGACTCTTTGAGTTCAAGTCGTGTGTGACAAATGTGGTTTTCTTGAAGTGATTGTTGATTCTAGTGTAGTGAAATAGGGTGTCCTACTTGTGTGCCACACATACTGGCAACTATGACATGGATTATATGTGTCCCACATCTTTTTGCCATGAATGTGAAACAGCACACTTCATGTCCTCACAAGCTCCATACAGGTCACACCATTGTGTTGAAGCAAAATTACTTGAAACATAAAAAACCATGGCTGCTTTGTATTTTAAATGGTTCCTCAAAGAGAGGTAAATGTAAGGATGAAGAAGCATCCGAATATACCCTCAAGGTGACTGAGATAAGAAACTGAATAGAAGAGAGCTTAAGGACAGGAGACTCGAGGATGGTGAGTAAAGATTTCAAGATCGATTGAAGAGTGAGGGATGGATATAAACATGGGGTGGAGGTGGTCAGAGTGAATGGTGAACAGGGGTGGCAGGGATTCATAGCAGATTTGAGTGAGGGAAGGGATGAGTAAATGTCAATTGAGAGTAAGTCAGAGGAGAGGCAGTGGTGACTGACAGAACTTACTACAAACCATTTTGTATCACCATTTCTGTACTAATACTTAAATGAATTGATCAGAACAATAAAAAGTAACTTCAGTAAGCTTAAATGGCTGTTGAGAACGGATTTCAATCCTGTTTTTCGTATATATACATAGTATGGAGTAGCTACATTCCAGTCATCTACTGTGGACCATTCAGTTCCCCTGAAATTTAAAAATTGGCCGTGTATTTCATCAAAATTCGAATTTTCTATCATTTAAGATTTTATAAGAACTTAATTTATTTTCTTGTCAAATTGGTGAATTAGCAGAATGGATGAAGAGGTCCGATTGGTGTTGTTAGTGCCCGAATAAAATACAGCCAGGACCCTTTGTAGAGTGGTTGGTGTTTGGAAGAGCATCCAGCTGTAGAAAACAAGCAAAGAAATTAGGCATGTGAGTGAGATATGATCTTCTAACCTAGCTAGGTGGGCAATGACTTGAAATAAGCATTGACTCTGATCATGATGACTCATCTAACCTGTATCAACATTAGAAAGTGGACAGAAGAAGATGATGATGATGATGATGATGATGCCGGCTTTCTAAGATAATGATTTTAGCCATGATTTTTCTGGAGGGAAAACCCATTGCTATATATTGAGAGAAGTAGGATTTGCAGAACTTTACAAAATGTGTTTTTAGACAAATCTGTATCTCCATCATTAGCCACAACTATTGCTGATTATTTCATCCACTGTAAAGGTTCTAGATTTCCTCTGACAGCTGATAAAATTACTGAAGATATGTGGCTAATTGTATTAATTTCTAAGCCTGCATATATTTGATGATGTAGGTAGATTAATTAAAGGCCTCATAAATGTCATCTTTGACACACTTTATAATGTTCTAATCACCTTTCTCATCACCTACATATAAGGTAGTTGTTGATTAATTGCTTACTAATTACATTTTGTTCCATCACTACAATGCTGGACACCAATATCGGTGATTCCATACTGTTCCATACTCTGATTCTATACTCTGTTCAATAATATCAGTAGAAAAGTTTCTGAAAGAAAATCTATTTTTTTCTGTAATTATTCCGTAAAGGTTAACACTAGCCAACAACGTACTCTGTGTGTTCTCTGAAGCAATTAAATATTTCCTTATCAAATACATTCCTTCCTGCCACCAGAAATCCATCTATTTAGTAGATATACAGGGACAAGGAAAACCTTTTAAAATTTGGAGATGAAAGGATTAATATTGTCAATTCCTTGTAGAAATGTTATTCAATAAATCCCCTTATTCTGTGGGAAAATAAGGAACTCATGATAAAAACAAAACTTTCTGTGTTTGACAATAGGCTCCAACAATGCAACTTGTCTGTGTCATTCTCATCAAGATTTCAGGACAAGACTCTCATAAGGACTCTTCCTCACAACTGGGATTAAATACACACACACATACATACATGTGTATGCATGCATGTGTGTGTCCCCTCATCGTTTTCACATCTATTTCTGCAGCTTGCATGGGTTGGACAGAGTTTATTGAGATTGATTTCCTATGGCTGAATGCCCCTCCTCTCACCACCCTCACTTGTTTTCAAGCGAGGTAATATTTCCCTCTCTAGATATTTTCTCATGGAACATTGCCAACAGACAATATGACAGTGATGCTCTTATAACAATCAGCATGTGACACCTCAACAAGGAGACATACACACATGACAGACTTCTGTTTTTACCTACCAAAATTACCCGCAAGCCTTTGTTCTTCGAGCTGTAGTAGAAGAGGTGCTTGCCCAAAGGTGCAACATATGATTGATTCTAAAGCAGCATAATTGTGAATTGGACCCCTTCACCACTCAGTCTAGTCCTGAGTTCCCCAACGACTGTTTAACATCAGTTGTGTTAGTGTCACAAAAATGCATGCAGTACATTCTGTAAACTTGACTGTCACTGGAAAGAGTATCTAACCATAGGGTTGGCGTTATGAAGGGCATCCAGCTGTAGAAACTCTGCCAGATCAGATTGGAGCCTGGTGCAGAACTTCTGGCTTGCCAGTCCTCAGTCAAACGGTCCAACCCATGCCAGCATGGAAAGCGGACGTTAAATGACGAGAGAAACTAAGCCTGATAAAATGCCTATGCCGCAGCCAATGGCAGCCAATGGCAGCCAATGGCTCACAGGGACTTTAAGGTTTCGGTCAGGTGAACCATCGTCAGAAAACCTGATGGCACTCGGTCTGCTGAGTAAGGGGACGGTGAGGTAGAGTTTCCTAGTAGAATGGGTTCATCTTTTTTGGGTTGTCCTCTCTGAATGTTGACTTTCAAGATGGATCTCTTTCGGCTGACTAGAGCTGGTTGTTTTTTGAACAAAACTTGATTGACACATTCAAGATGTTGACAAAGTTTTCTATGATGCTTTTTGCCTTGTTCCAATAATTCAAAGTGAACAATATCTGTTTTATTCCAGCAAATGCCCAGCAAAATCTTCTTTGCATTTAGATTTCATTTGGTTATGGAACTGGATTTTCATTTGGTGATAACCACTGCTTCTAATGTTTATTGTTGGCACAGGCATTCATTTCTCACCCTTTTTAGGTCACTAGAACAACACTTTGCCAGTGGAAAGCCATTCACAGTCAATGAATGGGAAAATGGTTCTCCAATCATTTTGCTTCAGTCTTTCTTGGATTCTCTTCTCAGAGGGTTTTTTTTTTTTTTTTGTCTAAAGAATCAGAAATCTGGTTTCAAAGTGGGAATATATTATTGCTAATGATGGCAATTATATTTTGAATGAATAAATATATTTACAATATGTTTTATGCTGATTTGAACTAAAAACATTACACTGTGCTACGCTCATCTTACACATGCACACACACACACACATCCAACTGCAATTGTATCCCATATATAAAAGGTAGCATTGCTCTACAAATACTTCATAGATGGTAATGATAGCAAAGGTATCAGAACATTTCTGTCTCTCGTGAAATCGTTAGTCATTTGTAGTTGAAATGACAAAGTATCCTGGCTACAATAGAAAATTACAGATCAACTTATTTGCTGATGAATGCATTTATTTCTAAAGACTTTCCATACACTTATTTCTATAGATTTACAAGCATTTTTCAAAGTGAGATAATTTTATTTATTTATTTCATTTCATTTCATTTCATTTTAGCAATATTTCTTATTCATTTATTAATTAGTTTCCACTTTGGGAATTATTACATATTAGTTAAAAAAAACAAAAAAAACTGGTGATGTTGCTGTATTTCTGGCTGTAATCTATTGTCGAGCTATTTTAATTATTGAAACAATCTAGACTGGCTTTCATTACTCGTCAGCTGACATCATCCAAAAAAGACAAAAGAAAAAAGAAACTGACAATAATAGATTATTTAAAGAAGTTAAGATGGGCCAAAATATTTGATTTACTCGGAATATTTTTTTTATGTTGGTGCCAAAATATGAATTAATGATAAATCTGGAATTTAATACAAAGACAGATTTATGGAACTAGAAATAACTTCTGTTTTGTTATTAGTAGTTATTTCTCCAAAACGCTTACCAAAAGACTGTCTTCTTCAACAAACACTGTTTTAAATGACTGAAGGAAAATCTTGGAATGGGAGAGCCATCACAGATATACCATTCTATTGAGAAATTATCACTTATATTCCGACATATGTTGCAAGCTTCTTTAATTATGATGATTCATATTGGGGTTGACTAGGTTTCATTAATGAGCCTTCGTTTATGTGAAGCTTATATTAAAGATAATTGGCACTAAATGTTAATTTATTGTAATTACACAAATGTCAGAAAGTCTGGAAGAATTAATAACAATCAAATATGGCTCCCACCTTCCCATCCCACCACCCACCACTGGGGTAACATTACTGAGACAACCAGTTCTTAAATATTAAAAAATTGATGAACTGTCAAAAGTTGATTTATTGTTAATGAATTTTGATATTACAATTATAAAACTTGGGGGATCTGCAATCCAATGTGACTCCATCAGTGGCCACTATTTAAGCAAGGGGTCCATGGAAAACATAATGGAAACTACTTATTCAGTGGAAGTTTTATTATTTAATACAGAGTTGGTCCACCTTTGGCATCAATCATGCCTTGAATATGCGAAGAAATTGACTCATACACATTCTGAATGGTTGTTGGGGGGAAATTTTCAACCTGATTTAACTCTTTCAGTGCTGATGGCAGAGGGAAGTGGCTCCGCATTTGCTCCTCTAAATTACACCATAAACATTCGATTCTATTGAAGTCTGGTGATTTTGGGGTCCAATCCAGTTGGTCTTCTTCATTTTTGAGCTCTTTGTATTTATTTTGAATAGCATTAACCATGCGAAGAGGTTATATTATCATCTTGGATGATTGTGCTACCATCAGGCAAGTTCCATCTATGGAACTTTCCCCAAATTGGTAAAAAGGGTGACTGGTGATTCATCAGGGAGAAATGGACATTGTTTCTGGGACCACTTCTGATAATCTAGACATGACTTTTTACATTTCTCAATATTGATGATGGGGTACAGGAGACATTCAGCAATGGCAACCCTTCCTCCTTTCTATCCAGTTTTATGGAGCTCATGATGAACATGGTTTCACTTTGGTTTTGCGAATTTATGTTATATTTGAATTGAAAATTTTATTGGAATTTGAACTGTTGTCCTGTGGAAAACTAATTTTCGCCATATGGAATAGAAAATTTCTGTAAATTTATTGAACTGTGATTTTGTGAAGACAATTTCTGGAAATTTTCATGTCATTTGGACACTCAACCAGCCGTCAGCTATGCAGGAAGGGGTGTGAATAGCAACGTTGTGCAGGTCAAGGAAGTAAAATTCGATGAACAAAGACTAATTCATATTCATTCGATTAATGTTTTATGTACCCCACTATATTGTGTTGTCTGTCTTTGTTCATCCCTTCTTTGTCAGAGCTATCTTTTCTTTCCGTATTAAAGAGTTGGACAATCAGTTTTTCTGACCATGCTAACTGCTAATTTATCTCTTTCTGGTCTAACATACTAACATCTGTAGTTCAATGCAAGCAAGCCTGAGTGATCTCCTCCAACCCATTGTTCGATACACTCATACCTCGGTACTATAGACTAAAAGTGAGGAACATCCGTTCAATGAAGCCGATTGTCCGTAGGTACTGACATTGAGGTTAGGTTAAGTTAAGAGTGGCTACTATCAACAATTAGATTATGAAAGACTGTGGAATAAATACAGTACAGTACTTTTAATCAAGTACAAAATCCAATTTGACAGTGTAAAATACCTGTACACTGTAAATAGCCATTATAATACAGAAAATTCAGATTTTGTCCAGTGCCTCCAAAACCCGTTAAAGGGAGGGCCATAGTACCTAGGTATGAGTGTATTCCTGGATCTCCCTTTTCCTTTATAACTTTTTCATACTCCACACTCAGACAAGACACTTTGAATGTTGGTTGTTTTCAGTGGGGAGACTTAACAAGGGAATCGTTACCTACATTCATTCCTGCTGTTTATTTCTTCCATTCCTTTCTGCAGCAAGAATTCTTGTCTTCAGCAAGAACTGTTTCTGTTTTTATTTGGTAAGTGTCAATATAAATGTTGGTTGGCTGGTTGGGTTATATATACAGAGAGATAGAGAGGAGGGGGAGAAAGCATAAAAGAGAGGAAGGGTGAGAGAGAGAGAGAAAGAGCATAAAAGAGAGGAAGGAAGAGAGCATAAAAGAGAAGGAGAGAGAGAGTGTAAAAGAGAGGAAGGAAGCAAGAGAGCATAAAAGAGAGGGAGAGAGAGAGTGTAAAAGAGGAGAGAGAGAGAGCATAAAAGAGAGGGAGAGAGAGAAAGCATAAAAGAGAGGAAGGAAGAGAGCATAAAAGAGAAGGAGAGAGAGAGTGTAAAAGAGAGGAAGGAAGCAAGAGAGCATAAAAGAGAGGGAGAGAGAGAGTGTAAAAGAGAAGGAGAGAGAGAGAGCATAAAAGAGAGGGAGAGAGAGAAAGCATAAAAGAGAGGAAGGAAACAAGAGAGCATAAAAGAGAAGGAGAGAGAGAGCATAAAAGAGAGGGAGAGAGAGTGTAAAAAAGAGAGGGAGAGAGAGAGTGTAAAAGAGAGGGAGAGAGAGCATAAAAGAGAGGGAGAGAGAGAGTGTAAAAGAGAGGGAGAGAGAGAGCATAAAAGAGAGGGAGAGAGAGAGTGTAAAAGAGAGGGAGAGAGAGAGCATAAAATATACAAATGAGAAATTTGTTTCATTTAATTTTAAAATAATAAACATTTTTCTGTCGAAAATTAGTTTTCATTTTGATATTCTGTATAAACACCAAGAAATGTGATAAAAATTATTAAATAGTAATTGCATAATAATTATTGTATGCCTGCCATATTTCTTGATATTTACCCATGGAAGGGAAAGTATTCTTCAAAAGTTACCCACCCAGTCTCTTAATTGTTTCATTTGCTTTTAGCAAATTATAAACTTTTTGTCTTAGAAATAATTACCAGTTACTTACTCCATCTTTATATAAACTTCATTCTAATTAGTGTTAACCAATTAACAGCTTTTGAACTTGTCGTCTCTCTTTACAACATCGTCTTTCAGCTGTGTTTTTGTTTGCTTTTGTTGTTTCTTCATTCATAACACTGGTGATAGTATTGTAACTCCTTTTTGTGAATTGTTTCTCTTTCTTTGTTTTTGTCTATGTTCAAGAGGAGGCTAGTCTGTGAATGTAATTTGTCTGATAGATGTTTCTATAACATTGTTGAATAATGAACTGTTAGAAAATGTTACTGATGAGAAAACCAGATTCTTCTTTTGTCTCCTTTCATTCAGTAGAGTCCTACAACTTCATTTGACTACTTCAGAGTAAGTTTACACAACAAACACTTTAACAGCAATGTTCAGGCCTCTTTCTATATGGGAACAATGACTTCCCTTTGCAAATACTGATAGGGCACAGAAAGTGTGTCAATAGCCAGCTGGAGGAGGTGTCTTCCTGGGGCTACAAGCTACAGTAGCATCAACCCTTAAGGGTTAGCCACATTTAAGTGGCAAATATACTTCACGATGTCGTGCGGCTACTGTTTATACCTCGCTCAGAGATTTATTGTACATATATATATATATATATATATATATATATATATATATATACACACACACACACACACACACACACATATATAAAATACAAAATGGAACAAGAACGCAAAACATCCAGTCAGTTAGGTGATACAAAAAAGAGACAACAAAACATCCAGATAGACGATACATGTGTATATATATATATATATATATATATATATCTTGATGATGATGGCAATGTGTCCTATATTTGATATTATTAATTGCTATATTAGTACCACTCTTACTACACTTTAAGTAATTTATTTTCCTTATTAATAATTAATGACATTACAAATTTGGTGATAAAAACTCAGTAATTTGTTTTTATGGCTTCGTTATCACAAAACAAAAGAAGTTAAATATTAATATTAGATCTCTGCTGTACTTCTTCTCTTGGGTGTGGACAATAGTATATGTGCCCCAAGAAATTCTAATTTATTCAATATATTGTCTAGATATGTGGTTAGATACCAGTAAATTAATTTTCTGAACCACTTAGAAATGGCATGTGAATTCCAACTTAGCTTTCAATGTTTCATGTCTAATGTTTATTTTATTCCTTGTTTTAAATAATGGATTAAGAATTAAAGACATTGTAAGGGACAATTAGATAAATTAATTTCAATTAGAATTTACTGAATAATGAATGTAAATGTTTATATGATTTGTCTGTCTGATTAACGTAGATCTTTCGATAGTCGGGTTTGGGAAGACAGTCAAAGAAACTGGATTTATGTCCATAGCAGAGGGGGATGGGGGTGATGGAAAGGTTTCCATTATATTGGGTTGTCCAATAGATTGATTCCATCGACCAACAAGAAACAGCTAAACATTACACAAATAAAAAAGAAAGGACACATGAAATAATGTAATCCTAGGCAAACTGTGGCTGATTAATTGTTGGTGCTCTTGTCATCCTAGGTTTGCTGGATCAAGGATGACAACAACAGCAACAGGATAATTTCTGTGTATTTTGGTATTTTATACTCATTGTCATCATTTAACATCCATCTTCCATGCTGGCATGGGTTGGACAGTTTGACGGATGCTGGTAAGCCAGAGGGCCAAGCTCCACTGTCTTCTTTAGCATGGAATTTATGGTCGGATGCCCCTCCTAACACCAACCACTTTACAGAACTCATCATCATCATCATTATTCTTTAATGTCTGATTTCTATGCTGGCATAAGTCAGATGGTTTGACCAGGGCTGGCAAGTTGTAGAACTACACCGGGTTCCAATCTGGTTTGGATTGGTTTTTTATGGCTGGATGCCTTTCCTGATGCCAACCACTTTAGAGTGTTTTTGATGTGACACCAGCATCAGCACTTTTACATGGCACCAACACAAAAATGCTTTACATGTGACACCAACACAGGATTCATAATCATTTAACAACTCAAAGTATTCCATGATACAGAATTTATTGATTGCTTTTTAGGGCCTACATTGGTGAGGGTTCACCATGTGTCTGCACTTTTATGCATCAGGCTGCATAATGTTTTTCGTTTAAACAAAGCTGTCAGCTAATTATAAATGCAAATCTCTCCCTCTATACAAATGATGTTATCCAAGAGAAAGGCCACTGCTTTAAAACCAGTACAGCTTGGCATCACTGCAATTTCAGGTTTTGAGAAGAGGTATGACAAGGCACCTAGCCTGTTGGTACACCAGTCCTACCAAATCACTACCTTGGTTTGGTACATTTTTATTGGCAGTGAAAGGATGAAATGACATTGATCTTGATGGAACTCAAAATGCAGAGAGTCAAAACAAATATCACAAACCCCTAACCCTAACATTCTAAGAACTTTACCAGTTTATTGCTTCAAAATTATTTGGAGTTTGACAAAAATCATTGCTGCAGAGTTATGCTGTCTGTTAATAAAAATTATTTTAACTGTTTACTACATCTACACACATATCTGTCTATCTATCTATCTATCTATCTATCTATCTATCCAGTTGCTACTCTTCTTTGTGCCTCCTGCTGCGATGTGGGTTTATCTGCAAGATAAAAAACTGTCTAGACGTTTTTTGAAGACTTCCATGTCTACACCTTGCAGATCCCTGATGTCCTGTGGTAGGGCATTAAAAAAATGTGGTCCCTTGAATCCCAAGCTATTACAATATTGGGTTCGTATCCTCGATGGAAAAGGTATGCCATCCAGTTCAGGGATTGTAGACTTCAATTCCGAAATTTGGAGCTAGACTTTCCATTATTTTCCATATGTATAGCACGTCTCCTCTCACGTCTCCTCTCCAGGAAGTAGAGTCCCAGTTCCCTCAATCTCTCCCAGTAGCCCATGTGTTTTACTGAGTCTATCTTTTTTGCGAAGTGGTGTTGGATTGCTTCTAGTTCTGCAATTAGTTTTACAACCTGTGAGAGGACCACAGTTGGGAGCAGTAGTCCAGATGACTGAGGACAAAGGTTCTCCAAAGCAGAAGCATTGTTCCTAGTCCTGAAGGATCTAAAGATCCAACCTGCCACCCGCCTGCATAGTGTTGCCATCTGAGCAATGTGCACATGGAAAGTTGCATCAATTTCTTGTGTGGATTCCCAGGTCATGCACTGACTCTAACTCTGAGATTACATTGCCTGATGGTCCCATGTACTTCAGTTGCAGTTTGTTTGTGGGCTGATAATGGAGTGCTTGGAATTTTGCACCATTGAACTGCATATTATTCTCATCAGCCCATTTATATATCGCGTTCAGGTCATTCTGCAGTCTTAGGATGTCAGTAGGATCCTTGACCGCCTGCGATACTTTTGTATCATCGGTGTAGCTAGTGAGTGTGGCTGACTATGGCTGAGGGCATGTCCAAGAGAGCAACCACAAACAGTAGTGGACCCAGCACTGTTCCCTGGGGGACTCCACTGAGGATTGGTGCCACTTCAGAGAGAGCACTATTTACTGTGACAGCCTGATTTCTGCCCCTTAGGAAATCATGCAGCCACTCTCCCAGTCTACCAGCGATACTGAGGTCACGCAATTTGTGACATATCATTCCATGATCGACTTTGTCAAAGGCCTTGGCAGAGTCGAGATACATCACATCCACATTTGAATGGTTGAGCTGTTGTCTTAGTACCCAGTCGAAGTGTTGTAGTAGCTGTTTTAGGTAGCTCCTTCCAGGACAGAAACCATGTTACTTTGTCTGTAAGCAAGTCATTTTCCCCTAGGAACGTGGTCAGTCTTTTTCTGACAATCTGTTCCATGATTTTGCTGACATGTGAGGTCAGAGAGATAGGTCTGTAGTTTATAGCATCTGCTCTGCTTTCTCCTTTGTGGACAGGGCAGATTATTCCTTCTTTTAATGTTTGAGGAAATGTACTGCTTTGAAGGGAACTCAGGAAAAGCATTTGCAAGAGCTTTCTTTCATGTTTTTAACAGAATTGCTGGGAGTCCATTTGGGCCTGTTGCAGAGTTTGGATTTATCTCATCAATGGCCAACAATACATCCTCTTCTGTAATGTCAGTATAATTGACGGTTGCCTTTTTCTCTTGTAGGTTAGAGGTGTTGAAGAACTCATCAGGTCTGCTTATTTTCATGTTTTCTAGTGGGGAAGTGAAAACACTTTGGGACGGTTTGAGTGCTTCTTGGGGTCTGCAGTCAGTGAGCCTTTTACATTTGGGCTAACAAAAATACCATGCAGTTCACTGCTGGTGCAGCCTCCTGGCTTGCCAGTCCCCAGTCAACCCCTCCAACCCATGCCAGCATGGAAAGCGGAAATTAAACAATTATGAGGATATATGTATATATGTATGTACATGTGTGTGTGGCTATATATATATATATATATATATATATATATACATGTATAGATCATTGCAGCAACACTTGACTTGGAATTCGCTTTCTACACTGTTTATCGCTAAGTCTTAATTGTCAGCTCAGTGTATGAAAAGATCTGATAGAACAAAGATAATTGTTTATTTATCAGTTCTTATGCTTGTAGCATGTCAAGGCTGTACAAATGTTATTTTGATAAATTTCTTTTCGGTATTGATTAGAATCTTGCAATTATCTTCATGTTTGTATTTTTCAATATGTTATTTACATGTTTACAATGGTGAAAATATGCAATGGCACGTTTATAGAAGATGCCATTAAAAGTTTTCTCCCGAACACAAGAGAGCAATAACATCTGAAAGGTTTCATGTTAGATTTTGCCTCAATTATATATTTAATTATTAATGTATTAATTAAATTTATAATGAAGGAAAACTATAAAAGAGTGTTTTCTTAAATCTTGAAACTATTGAATAAAATCTAGAGCTTCAGGCAAACAAGAACAAAATTTCTGAAACATTTTTCTCCATCTTCTTGTTGCTTTGTTTCATTTTATTATTAATGCTTATTTTATGCTCACTTTTCACTTCTTTCGAATGTTCTTTCTATCGTAGAGAAGAATTAAAAAAGTAACAAACAAAAACATAAATTGAATTTAAAAATTGCTTTTATTATTGTAAGCTGTATAACAGCAATGATAAGTCATAAAAATAGAGAAAGGTGGTCACTACATCAATAATTCCAATATTGACAGGTCTAGTAGAATTATTGATTTTTCTTCATAATTACCATTCTAATTTTTCTAAATTAGTCCATCACGAATACCTTAATTTCTCTCCTAACATTTCATACTCATTAAAGCGAAAGCAAAATACATCTGTGTGTTGTCTGTTCACTGTTAAAATTAGTGTGAATTCAGCTGATATGAAATATTACCTGTCATACTTCTACCATCTTATTAGCTCACATTATCAATGATCTCTTACACTGTTATGTCTGCCAAACTTACAAAGTTATTATTTCTATTTCTGAATTACATTGTTAAATTATTATTATTTTTGTGCAGAATAAAAGAGTTTATGTAAGTGTTATCCTGATCTTGATACATTAACATTGTGTCATCGAGAGAGAGACATATAATTTATATTTTTACAGCACGCACATATTACAACTTCTAACCTTCACTATTAATCAATAGGCATTGGCCCATTTCCCCATTTTTCCACAACAGGACATACACAAATAACAACAAGCAGACCATACTACAGAAGGTGAAAGAGTCACTATTTACTGCACTGACAAACAACCCAGGTGAACTTAGGCATGACTGCACTTTAATATGGCGAACAATATTTATTTAAATTTGTGTCAGTTTGTGCCATGTTTACTATGGCAATGTTGGAAGCTTTACAAGTTCAATTCTTATCTAAACTCATGGCACCTAATAAGGCTCAGTGTAGATTAACTCATTTAAATGTTTTGTTTTACAAATAATAAATAAATAAATCATCTTCATAATTCTTTAACATCTGTTTTCCGTGCTGGCATGGGTTGGATGGTTTGACTGAGGTCTGGAGAGCCAGTGGCTGCACCAGGCTCCAATCTGATCTGGCAAGGTTTCTACAGCTGGATGCCCTCCCTAGCACCAACCACTCCAAGAGTGTAGTGGGTGCTTTTTATGTGCCGCTGGCACAGGAGCCAGTCAGGAGCTTGGAATCGATCACATTTGGATAGTGTTTTTTACATACCACCGGCATGGAGACCAGTCAAGGGGCACTGGCATCGGCCACATTCGGTTGCTGCTTTTTACATGCCACCGGCATGAGCCAGTCAGCCAGACCTGACATTGGTCACATTCAGATGGTGCTTTTTACTTGCCACCAGCACATAATTTGAAATAAATTTCAAATTGAGTGAGTAGTTTGAAAAAATATTCTCCTCATTATTTTTATCCTTGACCATTTGCCATTGTGTTTGAAAGTTTTATAAATTTAAGAATCATTAGTTGCAATATGTTCCGCATATAAATTATTCTGTTCACAATATTCCAGTAAAGATGGTTTAATACTGTAATTTGTTAAATAAATATCGCTGTCTGTAATATATGTCTTGTTAATCAATCTCCATCGTCTGCTGAACATTTAAATCTCTTTCCTTCTTTCTTTTTTTTTTTTTCCTGTAAAAGTTTTTTTTTTTAGAAAACAATACTGAAATAATTTGATTAACTGAGTTGGTTGATGACTTTCACGATTTCATATTTTATGAGTCTCTCAGAGAATTAATACTCTGTCCTTAGCATCTGTGTTAGCATCGTATATTACTCACATACACACTATTTTGGACATTACCTAACACTGCAGGTGCAGCAACTGTCTTTGTTGCCTGGATAGAAATACCCACAAATGTTGACAATGTCATTCAACATCTACTTCATATTATCCTTTATAATCTATCTGTACAGGTGCCATTCATTCAGTCTTTGTTTATTTACTTATCCACATTTCAAAGTCTATTCATCATCATCATCATCGTTTAATGTCCATTTTCCATGCTGGCATGGGTTGGACAGTTTGACTGGGGCTGGCATGCAGGAGAGCTGCAGCAGGTTCCCGTCTGCTTTGGCTTGGTTTCTATGGCTGGATGCCCTTCCTAACACCAACTGCTTTGCCGTGTGTGCTGGGTGCTTTTAACATGGCATCAGCACAAGCACTTCTATGTGGTGCCAACACAAATGCTTTTTATGTGGCACCAGCACAGGACTCTTCATCAGGGGCAGCACATTAACACTTCTGCTGTGGAGGATGGGTCTTCTTGAGTACAACAACGGATATCTCTGTCCTTTGTCATGCTGTTGCTATTGTCGTTATTGTCATGATTAAACCTAACAAGCAGTTTATTGTATTGTATTATTTCATTTTAAGTTGATGTTTAAACAGGAGACAAAAAACAAAACAAAAATACAGATGCATTTATTGGCTCCTTCTGCCCCAGTTTGGCCCCTACTGCCCAGTTTGGCCCCTACTGCCCAGTTTGGCCCCATATGAACTCTAATGTATTGCAAAACAATCCATTTCTGTGACCTACAGTGACATGGAAATATTTCACCTAAAAGAAATATTGTCATTAGACTTGTAATGTTTGTCCATTGCTGTTTAGTGCCTGACACTAGTGCGACGTTGTCAGGATTTACTAGACACCCATCTTTCTCCCTTGATATCTTCAATCTCTCAACTGGCCATCACCACTCGATACTACTCCACAACCTCGCAGTTGAAAGGGTTCTCACACTTTTTCAGTTTTTGCCTTGCAAGGTATTTGGTTATCCTATCGGTGACGGTGCCACATGAAAAGCAGCCAGTGGTTGCCATTAGGAAGGGCATCCAGCCATAGATACCATGCCAATTCAGACAAATTGAGCCTGGTACAGCTCCTGGTCTTGCCAACTCCTGTCAAACTATCCAACCCATGCCAGCATGGAAAACAGGTATAATATGTTGGGGATAATAATAAAATAATCTCCCCTCCCCTTTTTTCCGCAACCCAACAAAGTTTTATTGTTTTCAAAGTATTTTAGCAGCCAAACTTGAAAGAAACTTTTTCATTTTTTTTCTTTTTTTGCTATAAATCCTAATTTAATCTCCAATTGTAATTGGTTGATATTTGTTTTTGTTGTTGGCGTCGGTGGTTTATTGTGAAGACAGCTGAGACTACTGCCATTTATGTACATGTTGAACATGAATTGCACATGAACTGTTTTCTATGGGAGACTCCATCATCATCATCATCACCATTTGATGTCAGTTGTCCGTGCTGGTATGGGTTGGACGGTTTGACCAGGGCTGGCAAGCTGCAAGGCTGCACAAGACTCCAGTCTGATTTGGCATAGTTTGAATGGCTAGATGCCTTTCCTAATGCCAACCACTCTGAGAGTGTAATGGGTCTACTTCTATCACAGGTTCCCTCTACAGTTAGAGATTGGCACTTCTTTACACAGCTATCCTCATCCATAAGCATGACATGACCATACCAGCACCATCGTCTCTCTTGTACACCACATCCAGTGCCTCTTATGCTCAACTTTTCTCTCAGTGTGCATCTTCACTCTGTTGAAGATGCACACTGACATTGCACATCCAACGAAGCATACCAGCTTCATTTCTTTCAAGCCTACCCATGTCCTCGGCTGTCACAGCCCATGTTTCACTGCCATGTAGCATAGCTGTTTACATACAGGTATCATACAATCTGCCTTTCACTCTGAGAGAGATGCCCTTTGTTGCCAGCAAAGGTAGGAGCTCTCTAAACTTTGCCCAGCCTATTCTTATTCTCACAGCTATACTCTTGGAGCATCCACCTCCACAACTATCTTGGTTACCTAGATAATGGAAGCTATCTACTGCCTCTAGCTTATCCACCTGGCAGTTGATGAAGTCTTTTTTTTTTGTACATTTTCAGCATTTATTGTACTTGTGCATCTTCCACACACAAAAGCTATTTTCTCTGTTAACTTTCCTCTGATATTCTTTCCTACTCTAGGTACAAGGCCCAAAATTTTGGGGGAGGGTGTCAGTTGATTAGATCATCCCCAGTACACAACTGGTACTTAATTTATCAACCCCCAAAGGATGAAAGCAAAGTCAACCTCGGCGGAATTTGAACTCAGAACTACAGATCAAGCAGGGCCATCTACCTGAAGGCATTTGCGATTTGTCTGCCTTCCTATTTACTAAGACTTTGGTTTTTGCTAGGTTAATTCTAAGGCCCTTCAATTCTAGACCTTGCTTCCATACCTGAAATTTCTCTTGTTCTGGTAGTGATTCACTATAAGAACAAGGTCATCAGCATAGAGGAGCTCACAGGGGTAGCCCATCTTAAATTCCTCTTTTACTGCCTGAAAGACTATGATGGACAAGAGGGAGCTGAGAACTGATCCTTAGTGAACCCCTACTTGTACCTAGAAGTCATCGCTGTATTCACTGCTAATCTTACTGTCAGCATCTCTGTACATGGCTTGTACAGCTCTCACTAACCACTCATCTATCCCTAGTTTCCGCATTGACCACCAGTTAAGGGATCGGGGGACCCTGTCAAAGGCTTTCTCCAAGTCAACAAAAGCCAAGTACAGAGGTTTATCCTTGGCTAGGTATTTCTCCTTAGCTGCCTTACCAGCAATATAGCATCAGTGGTGCTTCTTCCTGGCACAAAACCCAACTGTATCTCATCTAGGCCAACTCTCTCCCTAATTATTTGGGCAATGACCCTCTCTGTAACTTTCATCACCTGATCCAATAATTTTATACCTCTGTAATTACGTCTAAGGTATCACCTTTATTTTTGTAGCATTTGACTATGGTGCTGCTACACCAGTCATTGGGTATGACTCCTTCATGAACTACCTGATTTACAATATGGGTGACAACACCATAACCCACACCACCTGATATTTTAAGCATCTTGGCAGTGATTCCTAATGGGCCAGGGGCTTTCCCTGTCTTAATATCCTTAATTGCTTCATCTACCAAGGTACTGTTGGATAGCTGGTCCCTCAGTTGGGTCAACATTTGGCCGACTCTTCTCCTCCCATCCATTCTCCACGCTCATCAGACATTAATAATTGCATTTCCAATCCTCTTTCTATGCAGACTCAATTAATGCAAGTGCACCATCATCCATGTGGACATATTTCTCTCCTATGACATCATAGTTTTCTCTCACACACTGTCCTGCAATTTGAAACGCTTCAAGTCTTTGGTCCTCACGTCGCTGAACTTAGGCAAATTTCTTCTTTTCTACTTCTCCTCTGGCTAGATATACCTGTCGCCTAACTTCCCTTCCGGCTATCTGATATAGTTCCCTGCTACCCCCACTCTTCCTTTTATAATAAAGCAATTTCTTCATGTAAGTCTTATGTGTGAAATAGAACTTTCAAAAACTTGCTACTGCTGTGAGTATGGTCAGACATAGAAGCTGTGAAGAGAAAAATAAGTCTTCCATTTGAAATGTGTCAGCGCACCTTATTGCAAGTGAATCGTTTGTTGGTTGAATCTAAATATGTCTGTGTGTCCACATTGACACCAGTTTTGCAGAGACAATTTGTCAGTGTGCAACACTGAATCGTTTTATTGAGGCAAAGATTTATAATGTTTGAGTTATTCACACACACTTGTAGTAGTGTTAACTGAACAGATCTAATCAAAACAAATATCAAAGGAGCTAGGTACTGGACCCCACAAAACAGTCTTTTACATTGTTGCTTGACTTACTAGAAATAGCAGCCGAATCTCCCTTCAATCACACTTTGCACAGTAAATAATCTTGTCTTGGAGCTAATGTGTCTGGGAAAAAATACAAGATGGGAATTGCTGCAAAGCTTTTATTGAAAGTTCCACTAAATGCAAGATATCCTGGCTTTGGAGATTATGAGATATTTGACCCATTCAACCAGTTAAAGATTATTGATTAAAGAAGAAAATTTGATTTTGTATTTCACCCTTGTTTTTTTCTTAAGTTCTCTTGTATTGAATGAAGTCTTGCTTCTCTCTCTCTCTCTCTCTCTCTCTCTCTCTCTCTCTCTCTCTCTCTCTCTTCTCTCTCTCTCTCTCTCTCTCTCTCTCTCTCTCTCTCTCTCTCTCTCCCTCTCTCTCTCCATACACAAT